>NC_139962.1:43393804-43519629 GCF_963454915.1 Gymnoscopelus microlampas
CAATCTTTTTACTGTCACCGTGGAACGCTTCCAACGGCATCCTCGTTTTTTCATGCGCGTCTACATTGCCTTGATAATGCCAGCCCTGTCTCTAATATCATTCTGTCTGTCTCTGTCCTTAAAAACATCTTTCATCCTCCCTTCCTTCACTCCCTTGCTCGCTCCCTCTCTCTTCTCTGTGTCCTGTCTCCAGCCCTGGCTCTGTGTTGGTGTGTGAGCTTATAAAACAGACTCACAAAGCTGAGAGATTAAACGAGCAGTAGCGGAGACCTCTGGGGAGTAGCTCTCTTTTTCCCCTCTTTTCCTCCATCCTTCTCTCTATTCCCCTCTCTTCCCTGACAACCACTTTCACAATCTCCCTTTTCCATGCCATGGTCGGCCGAGGGCCAAAATTAGAGAGTATCTCTCTTCCTCTCTCTCTCTCTCTCCCCCCCCCCCCACCATTCCATTATATGGTAACTCAAGTACTCACAGTCCTCCTCTGTTTTCTTTATGGAATTCATAGTACTGTTTCTCCATCTATTCAAATGCTCTATTTGAATATATCATAGAATTAGAGCATGTTAAAGGACCACGATATAATTGAACTCTCAAGCTTTATTGTGTTTTGAACGTTGAACAGTGTACAAATATATGTTAATGCTTATGTATTTTATCAATAAAATGTCAATGAATCAATGAATCAATGAATCAATCAATAGTGATGTACAGTATTGCAAACAATACGTACTGGACGTAAAGGGAATCTGAACAAGATTTTTCTGGTAAACCCAGTGCATTTACTATATCCATTTAAAAGTGGTGCCAAATCTCAACTTCTTGCTCTTGAAGTTTGTTCCAAATTCACTTTGCGGTGACTATAGAAACATCCTTCTGGTTTCCATCACCTGTCTTCTCAACGGGACATCTCTGTAGCTTGACAGTACAGTCCATCTATTCACAGGGGGTGTGTGATTTATTTCTGCTTCATGTCACAGATTTTTTTTTTTATCATGTTGGAAGATCTAATGCATATGCGTGCACGTACACCACACACACACACACACACACACACACACACACACACACACACACACACACACACACACACACACACACACACACACACACACACACACACACACACACACACACACACACACACACACACACACACACAGGCACGTGCGCGCGCACACGCACGTACAGTATGCATATACAGTATGAAGTCTGATCTTCAGTTCCAGATGGCACCATCTGTCTATGAGCAACAAAGGAAAAGGTGGAACTATGTAAAAAACAATCAATCTTTTCCTGGTTGATACACGCAACATAGTCTTGGATTAATGGATTAACCACATGAACCCTAGTGTCCCTATTCTGGGCATGCAAGGGGCTAGTGTCCGGCTTGTAAATTGAGGCTATATAGGAAGTGTGACAGTTGATATGAATGGCCTGTAGTCTTGCTGTTTCACCCCTTCTGGTTGCAGAAGCAATTAGGTTAGCAATTAGGTTTTTGGCCGAACTTCACACTTGATTTTATTACCTTAAACATTGTCATAAATACTAGCCTATATGCTTCCAGTCGTTCATTTAAAGTCTTCTTTTAATCACCATGATATGAGTTTTGATAAATTATGGTCCCATTTATTAAAACAATTATGATAAAGTAGGGTATGTTTCTAGGGTTTCTACTGGCTCTACCGAGTGAAGAACCACCCTCGCTGCAGTTTCAGCCAATAGCATTAATTACCGTTTGCATTTCGACCGGATATCAACCGGATATAGAAAGAAAAATAATTAAATACTGTATGGCTCTCATGGAGGGGAAAGGGAAAAGTTCGAGGGGAAAGTTCACATACATAAACTAGATGTCTAATATTAAATTCAAAATCACAGGGCAGTGGATTGTGTTGTTTTAAGCCCCACTAATGGTGGGCTCTAAGGGTGGCGATGTCAATCTTTTTGTCCATCCGTCCATCCATCACTTTGCTCCCAAACAACATATCTCAAACACAACTGGATGGATTTCAATGGAATTTGCTCTGCATCTTCATGCTCCCCAGAAGATGTCCCTGGTCACCTTGTGGCCTTTCCTCTAGTTTATGCCAAATTTTCCACTTGGTGGTTGAGTCCCCCCATCTTTATTTTATCCCCCAGTGTTTTATGTTCCCCTAAAAATAATTTTTTTCTCCACCCAAAAACATCCCTACAGAAGCCTTAGAAAGTACCTCTACCTTTGCCCTTGTTTAGTATGAGAGGATCTATGAATATGCTAATGTGCATGCCCTCGTGATCCCTTTCTCATCCTAACATGTTTGATTCCACAGAATTTGAGAACCTCCACATAGAAACAAAAGAAGAAAACAAAGGAGCCCATCACTTACTCATTGACCAATACATTACATTAGTGAGACAATGATTGGTGTTCGGTCTGTGACCCATCTGAGTCATGATGTGGCCTATGACTCAGAGCTGGATCCAGCGAGTTCTATGTCTGAAGAAAATATTTAGTTGTAGAACACTATATTAATGCTTTGGAGACATGCAGAGCACAAGCAACTACCAGGATGTTCACAGGTAAATGTAGAAAATAAGTTAACCAAAGAAAAATAAACAAGATTTTGGGGGGAGCGGGTCTTTATATCTCCAGCTGAAAAGGTGTGGATGTGTGTTTATGGACGTGTGCATTGGTGCATAGTACTGTACATGCATGTGTGCGTGCATGCACACACATACAGTATATTGTTCGTGCGCGTGCATTTAAGATCGCTCATTCCCAGATGTGCTGAGCAGGTGGCCACATTGCTTGCTTCTGAGCTGTGGAGCTA
Organism: Gymnoscopelus microlampas; assembly: GCF_963454915.1. Classification (NCBI taxonomy): domain Eukaryota; kingdom Metazoa; phylum Chordata; class Actinopteri; order Myctophiformes; family Myctophidae; genus Gymnoscopelus; species Gymnoscopelus microlampas. Next base: position 43,396,615 of record NC_139962.1, read on the forward strand.
AACTGTGGCCATATACAGACAGATTCTAACAAAGCCTGAATGTACTCGGCGACAGCAGGAGAGCAAGATAAAAAGGAGTTTAGACACATTTAATTGAACACACCCCATTGTGTATGTGCGCGTGCGCTCGATTGTGCGCGCACGTGTGCATGTGGACGCGTGTGTGCGTGTGTGTGTGTGCACGTGTGTGTATTTATCATGGTGCCTCACCTCAGCTCTCCCACAGCTTCCCGTTAGCTTTCCGAGGATGAAAGTGAGTGAAACCCCAGACTGGTGGGGCTCCACAGCCAATTAGGAGTGTTTATTTAGCCAGCCACGGCCGCCCAGCAGCACACAGAGGCACACAGCCAACCAGAGCCATGCAGAGAAAACCTCTTCTCTACTGCTACTTCTCTTTCGTCTCTCTCTCTCTCTCTCTCTCTCTCTCTCTCTCTCTCTCTCTCTCTCTCTCTCTCTCTCTCTCTCTCTCTCTATCTCTCTCCCCCTCTCTCTCCCCCTCTCTCTCTCTCTTTCTCTCTCTGACCCATACCTCCCATCTTGCTCTTTTTCCACTCAGCTCATTAAGCTGGATTTATACTGATGTGTGCCGGTGTTGCACACAGAAAATATCAGATCTACACGCTCACAAATCGTCACAAAGTGGCTCCTAGGCTCTCTTGTCCTCTCAGGTTCTTCTCCTTCCTTTGCTCCTCCGCTGTCGTTGGCGGTCGTTTCCCTGCAGCCTGCTGAAACCTTCCCAGGATGCTCCCGGGGTTTGTTGTTGGCCACTGAGATGAGTGATGAAAGGGCCAGGGAGGCTTTCATTTGTTTACACGGCAGCTCGTTTAGCTGTTTGTTTGTCGCTGCGGCTGTTGCACCAGTGTCCGTGGTGACGTCCCTGGAAAAACATCCTGCAACAACTACCAACATTGTGCTCATGAAGTCATAAACGTGCCATCCCATACTGCACGTGCACACACACACACACACACACACACACACACACACACACACACACACACACACACACACACACACACACACACACACACACACACACACACACACACACACACACACACACACACACACACACACACACACACACACACACACACATACAGCATCAAATAATGTGCTCTCTGTCTGACTCTCTCCCATGGTAATGTAATAGTCTAGTTGTGGCCAGGCCTGTCATATATTGTTGCATTTCCAACAGGACCAGCATCTGCAGTCGTCCAGTCTCCCATTGTTGGACCGTAACTCATGACAGTGCTGTGGTTTTGTACTCGTCTCTGCAATTTACTGATTTCTGAACAGCATAAGTCCTCCAGTCTTTATTCTGCTGGGTATTTCGGTGGGTTTCTATGTATTTATTTATTTCTTACAGCAGAACGCTGACATGGTGAGTTATGATGACTGTAGCCTACCTGGTTCTCACGCATGCTGGAGCTCACCCAGCCAGGGGCGACCTTTAACCCTCTTTTATTCAACACACACACACACACACGCACACACACACACACACACACACACACACACGTCACACGCACACACAAATGTATGTTGTGTACCATGTATACGTGTACATTTGTGTGTGAGGATGTGTGTGTGTGTGTGTGTGTGTGTGTGTGTGTGTGTGTGTGTGTGTGTGTGTGTGTGTGTGTGTGTGTGTGTTGGTGGTCTCCTTCTCTATATGGTCCAGGGCCAGGCTGGAATCCTCTCCATCACTCATATTAGCCCCCCCCCCCCCCCCCCCCCCCCCCACCCCCACACACACACACACCCCCACACACACACACACACACACACACACACACACACACACACACATACGCAACAACCTTCTGCACCCTCCACATCTCTCTCCATGTTTCTATTTCTTTCTCTTTTTTTTTTTATCCCAGTGGGTTTGTGAAAACGGGGGAGAGTTACCATCATCCAGCAGCCCTTCTCTCATTCATCATTCCCTTTGCCTCTCCCCTTCCTTTCTACTCCCTGTCGCACCTCTCTCCCTCTTTCTCTTCCTCATCTCTTCCCTGAGGCGCGCGCGTGCGCGCGCACACACACACACACACACACACACACACACACACACACACACACACACACACACACACACACACACACACACACACACACACACACACACACACACACACACACACACACACACACACACACACACACACACACACACACACACGTATGATGGATTGACTTCCTGACTGATGCCTGTAGGGAACGGGAGGCACTGGGTAGGGTCAACTTGTTGAGGATACAGGGAGGTTGAGGTAATGGAGGAGATATGACGACCATGCAGACATACCTTGGTCGTTTGTTCTCACGTTTGTTACTTAGGTGTGTTTTTCTAGACCACAATGTTGAAAATAGAATTTAGAGCATGTTATGTAAATAGATGCTATAGGTTCATTGTTTACCTGGTATCCTAGAGTTTCAATGTACAGATTATTAGTTTGATAGTACATTGTTTAGTTTAGTGATGCTAGGTTCTTGGTTTAGCCTGTGATCCTACTAGTTTTTCTGTATTTCTGCATTTGATGTGATTACCTTGTTTATTGTAAGGCGCTCTGGATAAGAGCATCTGCTAAATGCCTAAATTGTAAACAGTAATTTGAGAGGGAGGTTGGGGTAATGGAGGAGGAGAGGGAGGTTGGTGTAATGCAATGGAGGGATGGGCGAAAACAAAAATCCCCAAGTTAGCTTTAGCATGGGACAGCATGACATCCAACGTTGTCAGTGAACAAAGATATGGTACTGTAACTACAAAATGACGTCTTTCAGAACTGTAGAGGTGCCTCATAGAAATTAGTTTGGCTGTTCTTGAATCTCAGAGATGTTCTCAGAACTAAATCAGTGTGATTGTTCAGATGTTCAAGGTGGGTATGATTTATGTAGTGTTATTTAGTGTTTCCGCATTCTGCCAGCAGTGAAAAGTGTATTAGTTTTGCAGAGAGGTTTGTACCTTCAGGAGGTACAAACACTGTAATCCCTCTCTGAGTGACCATGCATAAACACAACCTGTCGCAAGAAATGGCAAAACCGCCGTACCACTGTGACTAATTTCCCACAGAGTGTCGGAGGGAGATCCATGTGGTAAAACCACCGGTCCCAGTGCTGGCTGTACAGTTTCAGTGGCTCAAGCGATGGAATGAGCCACAGTGGTGTTTGGCAGATTCCTTGAGCTATATGGGCAGATTATGTGGACGGGGTCTGGTGTTCAGAACTCTGAACTGAGTTCTGAGGCAATATAAACCACTTTCTTCCTCTTAGAACTTTCTTCTCATTGGCAAAACGAAAATAGTTCGGTTGGACTCTCTGTGAAGTATATTGTAGTTAATGTAGTATGTAGTTAATCTTTGATCACTGAATCTGAGCAAGTAACTCTTCTAACCCGAATTTGAACCGCAAGTGCTGAACATTTTACCATCGAGCTAATAGAGCCTGCTTGCTCAGGGGATAAATTGAATCTTGACAATCAGTCAAAAGTCGTGTCAGATCCTGTGTCTGGGTGAGACAATGACCTTTGACACAATCTAAATGTCTCAATAGAAGAGCAGGGAGACCAAATACAACCACCCCAATTGTATAAGCTATATCGTATTAACATAGTCTACCATACAGATAGGACAAAATTACATTTTATTATTTAAAAAGAAGTTAAACAGTGCAGCTTTAAGCCCTATCTTATACTTTGTCATACAACAGTGTTGCCCCAAAAGTAGCGGAAAAAGCAAGCTTGCCCTCTTGCAACTTTTTTTTTTTTTAAGAAGATTTTTGCAAAGATTATAGCGCTGATCAGAGCACTACGATACGCGAAGCTTGGCCAGTCAAATCCGAATGTCACATTTGTAACGCCCACATCGTAATTTGAATATTGGCTGACAATGATATGCCCAAAATAGGGACGCCATGATTGAAAGTGGTTAATCATGCTAATTGTGGTTAATCAAGTGGAGTGTCCATAGTGTTGACGGGAGAACCCCCCTATTGAAAATGTCCAACTCTGCCCTTACATCGCATGGTTACCACTACTTTGGCTGACATGCACACACACACGCACAGGCATGCATGCACGCACGTGCGCCCCCCCTGGGCTTACGCTACCAGGCAGGCAAGTGGAAAATGTAAAAGGATCTTTGTGTAATCCCTGTGCATGCCCTGCCTCACCAGGGCTCCCGGATAGGTAGGGAAGTACCTGTTTAGCCCCCAACACACACTCAGTAACCTGATCTACGTGTCAAACAGGTATAGGGCCCCCGTGCCCTTCGCTCACATCCTCACCAGGCACAAGGCCAGCCCAGATCCAGTTCATTCAGAGGTCAGGGAGACGGCTAACAAAACTATCCAGGTAATGAGGTCAGTGTGCTTACAGCGTTTAACTGCAGCACCGGCCGGTCTGCCCGTGTGTTGGAGCCACGTCTGGAAATTATAACGGCGGCGTTGCATGTTTTAACCAAATGAGCCATTTAGAAAGAATTCCCACTCAAAAGGCTCACTCATAACTGTGAGTAGTGCTGGTTCATTCACAGAGGGGCTCAGTGCACAGGAAAGCGTGATTTATATCTAGTGGCGCCGGTGTCGCGCTTCGAAAACACCCGATCTACAAGCTCACAAGCATGTCGCTCTGCAACGCGCTGTGAGCTTGTAGACCGGCTATTTCCGGTGCACGACACGGCGTGCAACCAAGTATAAAGCAGGCATAAAGGTCTGTTCACTGACTCATTCCACATGGCTGCCTGCGGTTTGGGCCTGTCGTGACCACAGTGTGTGTGTGTGTGTGTGTGTGTGCGTGCGTGCGTGCGTGCGTGCGTGCGTGCGTGCGTGCGTGCGTGCGTGCGTGCGTGCGTGCGTGCGTGCGTGTATATATGTTTGTACAGTCTCACCTCCCCCACCATCACGCAGCAGGCCCCTGGAAACAGAAAGCATGACATCATTTCCTAAAGGTGACAGTCATATATGGTCAAATAAAAGTGTGTGTGGGGTGAATAATGGAGCAGAACCTTGTTGTAGTAGAGTATAATAACTATCTTTAACACACACTGCACACGCACACGCACACACACACACACACACACACACACACACACACACACACACACACACACACACACACACACACACACACACACACACACGCATGCACACACAAACAAACAAACACATGCAGCCTTCAAGTCCACCCCCTCATTTTTTGCTTCTGCACTGTAGACAACATCCAATGTGTTCTGATTGACCAGTGGGGGGTCTCTTTGCAGCGCGTCTACAGCATATTTAGTAGCAGAGAGTTTATGTTTGGACTGGATCTGGAATGTCACAATCTTTCTCTTTCTCTCTCTGTCTCTCTGACTTCCTCTCCTTACCGTCAGGTTGGCAGAGTTACTGCTGGACTGGAGGGGGCTATTGTTTGCATTTCCCTTCAAAAAAGGGGAGAGGAGAGGAGAGGAGAGGAGAGGAGAGGGTGGGGAACCATCTTGGGTGGATCTGTTGCTACTAGACAGCATGTTTATCATAACAGCTGCTGTCCACAGGGGAAACTTGGCAGGCTACATCAAAGCTCCATTCACAGCCCACCTCTACCATCTGACACACACACACACACACGCACACACACACACGCACACGCTCACGCACACGCACACACACACACACACACACACACACACACACACACACACACACACACACACACACACACACACACACACACACACACACACACACACACACACACAATACTATAGGCTACTATACACGTTAGATACTGCATTAAAGTGAAAGGAAAATGCTATAAAATACTAATTCCCAGGTTAAAGGAAGTCATATTCCTTTCTTTATTACACAAGCTGTTAGCCACAGGCAGCGAGATCTGTTTTTACAATTGTTAGGGTTTTTGTGTAAATGAATTAAAGTTCCATTTGAGTGGCGCCCCTTGTATATGCCAACACATTCTTCAGAGTGAGAGCTGGGTTGGCCTTACTTCAACACATCTCTCACAGTCTGTTGTGAACTGGCTGCAGTCCTGAGAGAGAGAGAGAGAGAGAGAGAGAGAGAGAGAGAGAGAGAGAGAGAGAGAGAGAGAGAGAGAGAGAGAGAGAGAGAGAGAGAGAGAGAGAGAGAGAGAGATACATGAGATACGTGAGATACGTGAGAGAAAGGAGGACAAGTCAGTCCAAGTAAGAATTTTATATATCAGTTTTTACCAGACTTATCAATGGTCATGAGGGATGGCGTTACAGTTTTATTTCCCTGTAAAGCTTCTTATTGTAGTATTGGACGATACCTTTCATGTTCCTCTGCTGCCACCTTGTGGCCAAGAATATCAACTACGGCTCTGCATCTATCACACACCTCTGTTGTTGTTGCGTCCATAGCAACAGTCCTCCTGTTACCTGGTACAGGTAAGACCTACATATGAGGCCAACAGAATAGCAGGAGACTCGAAGGGAAACAAACATGAATAGTGTTGCCTTTTTCTCCAGGTGAGCCCAATGGATTTATGAATTGATTGAGTTTTTTAATACTTTATTTAGTTTGCAAAAAGTACAGAACGTACAGTTATACAATAATGCTAAATGGATAACACAAAAAGCCCAGAGGGCTTGTATCCGTTTATTTGTACACTCTCAGAGTTGAATTAACAGTGAGGATTTTCCCGTGTACAGGGATAGTCAGCTCAAGAGCATGGAGCAGACAGTGGGCCATGCAGAGAAACACCTGGGCCAGTTCTGCTCTCTACTGGGCTCCTACACCAGGAAGACAGCCAAGGTGAGAGACAAGGCCGACCAGCTGGTAGCACAGCTCGCCGAGTTCTCCAATACTGAAGACCCTGAGGCCAGCCTCGCCCTGAAGATCCTGGCGGAAGACCTGGCCATGGTGCAAGACTACAGGCACGCTCAGGTCAGGACGGAGATGGGGGAAGGTGGCATTCTGTAAGATGGTACTGAATACCGTCCACCTTGGGGTACTGGTATTCAGTGTGTCTGTACATGCATGCGTGCACGTACATGCATGTGTCCCTCTGTGTGTGTGAGAGTGATGTTATTAGACCTTTCAGAAAGCAATCTACCGTACTAATAATGTACTTTTTTCACATGAAGGTTGAAAGGCTGGATGCTAATGTCGTGGCTCCTCTCAAAGCCTACAGAGATATTGTGAAAAATAAAAAGGTGTGTATCAACACACACACACACCACACACACACACACACACACACACACACACACACACACACACACACACACACACACACACACACCTCTCTCATCTCAGCACGATAAGGACAAACTTTTGCGTATTTGAAGCTGACTGTGTTTTTGACCATTCAAGGCAGAACTCAAGAAGTTCAGCGCTGATCGGACAAGAGAGCTGAAGGAGCTGCAGAAACTGGAGAAGATTCGCCAGCAGAACCCGGCAGACAGGCAGAGCATTGTATCCTCAACACCACTTTAATAATTATGTGATTGCACGCCCGAAGATAACAGCTGAGTATACTATTCTGTGCGACATGATGTAACAATGATAATAGGCACATTAACAGGATAGATAACATGTATATTATTAGCCAGCCATGGGGTGAAGTTTTGATCAAGGTCATGGTTTAAGGGATTCATTCAGTACTCAGGAGTTTCAGGATGGGAATTATTTTTTTAATTTATCATATTCATTGTTCATTCACATCCTCTAAAATGGTACAGAGTTAAAATATGTTTATGTAACACATTTGATAATATCCAATAGTTTTCCTTTTATGGTACCATTCTTTCAAAGTAATATGATTTAATTTCTAAATGGTGGATAACGGCTTTTTGAATTCAACACTTGAACTTAAATTTCTTGACAAGACCCCTCCCCCCCAGTCTCAGGTAATACGATGTGTCTCCCCACAGAGTCAGACTGTGTTCAGTAAAGCTATGGTAAGGGTATTTATAGATGTGTGTGGCTGTGTTGTGGATGACAGGCAGAGGTCAGTGTCCAGAAGGCCACAAACAATGCCCAGCGCAGCACCAGGCAAATGGAGGAGACCATCACTGACTTCCAGAGGCAGAAATTAGAAGACGTCAAAGTTAGCCTCAAATGAACAGCTTGGATACGTGTGTGTGTGTGTGCATTCTCAGCCCTGTACAAATAATGTTTGTTTGAAATGCTCATTAATGCTAATCTCTTGCCAGAGTATTTTCAAAGAGTTCATCACGGTGGAGATGATTTTCCATTGCAAAGCTCTTGAAATCTACGGGGTCATGTTCCAAAACCTGGAGGTCATGGACGTAGACAAGGATCTGGAGGTAACACACACACACACACACACACACACACACACACACACACACACACACACACACACACACACACACACACACACACACACACACACACACACACACACACACACACACACACACACACACACACACACAGCTTGTAGATCAGCTATTTCTGCCGAATGTTTGCCTATATTTTTGCCGAATGTTTGCCTATTACAACATGCCCAGAAAAGGGACGCAAGGGTTCAAGTGGTTAAAGAGACTCTGAGCCTGATGATATATCCACAGATGTTCAGCAGGAGGATCAGGATGTCTGAGTCTCTACCTGGCCGTCCGGACACACTGCTGACCAGCCACTCCACTTCTTCCATGGACCCCCATGCTAGCCCCACAGCAGCCTCCACCAGGCGCCTCAGCCTCAGCCCTACGCTGACCTCTACCAGAGGCCAAAGCTTCAGGCCAGCCCGGGACCACAGCCTCAGGTCAACGTTAGCCTCCACCAGGGGCCACAGCCTCCCAGTGCAACCCAGCAAGCATCCAGAGGCCTCCAGTAGGGTGAGTTCACATCTCTCCAGTGGTGGAAGAAGTATTCACATTTTTTTTACTTAAGTAAAATATCAATACTGCAATGTAGAAATAGTCTGTTACAAGTGAGAGTCTGGAATTCAAAATTGACTTGAGTAAAAGTACAAAAGTATTGGTATCAAAATGTACTTAAAGTACCAAAAGTAGAAAGTACTCATTATGCAGAATGTCCCATTTCACAAGTTTTCACATCTTTTGTAAATAGCAGATCTAAAAGCTCACAATGCGTCGCATCACGACGCATTGTGAGCTTAGAGATCGGCTATTTTCAAATGGCACACATGTATATAGGGCTGAATGGGTAATGTATGTTTTGTAATAATAATCAAAATCTACAAAGTAACTTGTAACTAAAGTTTTCAAATCATTGTAGTGGAGTAAAAGTACAATATTTGCCTCTGATTAAGTGGAGTAGAAGTAAAAGTACTGAAAATTAGAAATTCTCTGGTAAAGTAAAAAATACCTCAAAATTGTACTTAGTACTTTACACCACTGCATCTCTCTGTTCTCATTGGATCATGAGAATAATGATACATGACAAGAATCATTCTCAAATCAGTCTTAGCTACAGAAAGACAATTCGTACATGCAGTAAGAATCCTCAGTATTAATTTAACTCAGAGTGTAAGAGCTCACTCTGTGCAGTTTGCCGCTAACCTTTAGAGCTAACTGTATTCACTCACAGACTCGTACAAGCACCCTTCAGCGGCAGAGTGAAGTTGATGAAGAGGAAGAGGAGGAGGAGGAAGATGAAGAGGAAGAGGAAGAGACGTACGAGTCAGAGTTAGAGGAGGCTCAGTACCCCGCCAGGCAATCTTACTCTGCTCAATATGTCCAAAAGCACAGACATCAGAAGTGACATGACACACACACACACACACACACACACACACACACACACACACACACACACACACACACACACACACACACACACACACACACACACACACACACACACACACACACACACACACACACACACACACACACACACACACACACACACACACACAAACATAGATTCCCAAAGTCGCTAACAGTGGGGATATATCATTAGCCACTGCTTAGATGAATATTTATAATGCTGAGTTTGAACTGTGAAGTTATAGATGTTGTGAGTTGTATGAGGGTCTGTTCACTGTCAGCATGCTCAGGGAAATGCAGTTATTTCTTCAAGACAAATCACAACCTCTCCGAGTTATGGATACAGCTGGGCTGTATAATGTGTCTGTAATGTTTTAGAAACACAGTAAAGCAATGTTTACTTTTTGATATAATTGCTCAATGCTGGAATGGAAACTGAGAACACCCCTCCCCCATCTCAACAGCCCATGAAAGCTAAATTGTGTTGTATGTGTTGCGTTTACAATAAACCTTCTTGTGACCCGTCATTATTATCTTCTTTCCATATAAACTAGTTCATACCCGGGGATGTGCATACCCAAACTATGTGCAGACTTGAGACCGCAACTGGCACTACAGATCCCATAGCCCGTGGGAAAAACAGTTTATACTTACGTTGAAGTAAAACATCAGCTTCAATCAATTTTAAGATGTACCAACCCACTAAGAAAAAGGTCCCCCTCCACAGATTAGTTGTTATTGTATGTCAACTGTAGGATACTGAGTGTGGGTTGCAACTTGCTGCCGAAACTATATAATGTATGAGACTGTTCTGTAATTAAAGCTACAGTCAAGTTATGTTCTTTATTGACCACACACACACGTAGTGTACCACGTCTATATAGGCTATGTGTAGCCCACCCTTTCTGTGTCAGTTGCTAATAAACAGCTTACATTTGGGAAAAGTTAAGAATCGGCTTATTCACTCCCTGCAAATGCCAATGGCCAATGCCATGTGCAATTTGAGATTGGTCAACCCACCGGGATAGTAGGATACATTCATCAATATTAACTTAGGGGTGCCCCTAGGAATTCTGAATGTGCTGGCTTCCTGGCTAGTCGTTAAAAAAAACACAGGCTCTGTAAGAAAACAACATGCACCGGCATGATTTACAGTAGGCCTACATGAGGCTTCACCTTTACCATCTTATCAGTCTTCATCATTCTGTTTGCAATGGAGTTAAAGCATATGAAACAGGCATCCATATAAACTAGCATGCATGATATAACCAGAAATGTTTTTAGTCACCCAATGCAAACACATGGTATTACCACAGACGTGCTCATATTTTTTCATCCGTCTCACACAATACAAAACACAGGCTCACACACACACTCCACATGTTTGTATGTATCACTTCCAACACTGTGGTAGGCCAATGGTCTGGCTGCTGTAGGTCAGGACCTATTTTTATGGGTCACGACTCATTTTACAGTCTAGACTGTAAAATATATGGACGAAGGGAACCGTCGCGTGACCCATTGGTTTCTACAGACCCGTTTTGAAGTCACTTGACGAATTCAAATCCACCATCTTGGATCTTCAAGTCCTGAAAATCAACCGGAAACAACTGCTATTGGCTGCAACTGCAGCGAGGGCAGGCCTTCACTCGGTAGAACCGGTAAAAGCCGTAGAAGCATACCCTACTTTATCATTAATTTTTAAATTAATGGGACCATTATTTACAAAACGCATATCATGATAATTGAAAAAATACTTTACTAGCGAATTAGCGATTGAAAATATTAAGTATTTATGAGAATGTTTACTACAGTAATAAAATCAAGTGTAAAGTCCGGCCAAAACCTCATTCACTTGGATATGGAGTGTAAATGCTTCTGCAGCCAGCAGGAGGTGAAATAGAGAAAGAATCACTTCCTGAGCTTCAAATCCAGCAGAGCTTCCTTGCCACCTGGTCAAGAGTAAATATCCCTTTTTTCCCGTTCCCTACACATTTTTTTATTATTTCAAAATACATCAAATTTCTCTTTTGGGTCTCGAGCTAAAATGTTTGGGAACCACTGCTGCCCAGATGAAACAACACTGAATGGAACACAACCTCACTGCCTCTCAGCCAGCTTGATCTGCCCTTGTTACAAGTTGAATTGTTGTCCTAAGGGGTTTGATACTGGATAGCTTTTTAAACTCTACTCCTGTTAACGATTAAAAAAACTACCCCACAGTTAATCCTTTTATGAAAAACACTATTGTTGTCTGGCATGAAGTTCAAGAATATCTGGGCAACTCCCCAGTGTTGTCTTGTTTTTCAGCAGTTTTGGGCAATGAACACTTCAGCCTGTCTAAAAAATACATGGGGATTTAAATCATGGTTAAGTAAGGGTATAATTAAAATAATGGATGTCTATGAGATAATGTTGTTTAATGAGCGAAATAGGAAATTCAAGAATTGTGTGCAACAACCTCCAATTTCCATACTGGAGATACACTTTCCACAAAACAATGTTCAGTAAAGGTTTGGTTAATCTATTGGGAAAACTGGGAAAATCTGCTTTCTGCTTTGATGCTCCTATTTCATGGAACACTCTACAACTTACACTAAAAATCAATGCATCAATATCCTATGGACAATGTAATAAACTGCTCTTAAATCTCCCTACCACACCATGTAACTGTTTTTAACTTACAAGTTATGGTTTTATTTTTTGTTGTTTCTGTGTTTTTTATCTGTTCAATTAATTGTAATCTCAACAGCATTGCAAATGAGGGTAAACCTCAATGCTCTCTTCGAGAATAAATAAAGGTTTCAATCAATATAATATAATATAACATGACATGACATGACATGACATGACATGACATGACATGACATGACATGACATGACATGACATGACATGACATGATATGATATGATATATGATATGATATAATATAATACGGTGAGGCCTTTAGGAGGGCCATTCCAGCAAACCGCAAGTGGAGCTAATACCATTAGACGGCCCAATTTAGTGGTATCGGCCCAAGGAACCATCACGCCAGAAGGAAATGTTTGGATCGGGGCGGTGCAGCGGATCTGGTGCAGCGGATCTGGTGCAGCAGATTTGGTACAGCGCTCAGGTCCCATATATGGAGATCTCTGTATCTGTCTGTCTACCTGTGTCCCTTTTATGGCCATATATGGAGATCTTTTTCTTCTTTTCTTTCATGTGACTTTTCTTCTGCCCGTTACTGTGTTTATTTCATGTGGATTGTCATCTACCTGTCACTGTGTGTACATGGACATGTGAGCATCTTGTCTCTCCATGCTTGTATATTTTTGTGTACATACATACTGTATATCTGTGTACGTAAGCAGGTTCTAGACCCAGCCATCTGATCATAATATATGCATGTAGGTTCTAGACTATGTCCTCTCTCTCTGCCTATTCATGAAGCCAGCAGCTGTGTTTAAACTCCTGGCTCTTCTCCATCAGCTCGAATAGTCTGCAGTACTCGTCTGCATACACATGTCCGGTCAGTATGTCCTGTGTCATACCTATCTCTGATAACAGTTTGCTGCCGCTGTCTGGAGACCATTGATTTAATCTGTCAATGAGCTTAGCTTTCCTCTTGGCCAGGCATTGTTTAACCATGAAGAGCAGAGTGGAGGCATTGGAAGGAGTCAAACCGGAGGAGAACAGATCAGCTCTGGGACGCAGATGAACCAGACACAGGTGATTGTTAGGGAGTTTGCCTTTCCTCCTCTTGAGCGCCAAACTCTGTTTGGACGTCACAAACGACTCCCAGGGCTCCTTGTGCAGTAACTGGATGTCACAGGCCATCTGGCAGAAGACACTGAAGGCCCTGTATTGCATCATATCACCTGGCCTTGACATCATCTTCAGATATTCACGTTCGCTGATGAAGAGGAAGAGTTCTATTCTTCCGTATCTGTAGACAGATAAGCGTTCAAACAGAGCGTACACCATCTTCCACAGCATGGCTCGTTCATTCATCTGTGGCAGTATCCCCACCACCTTCACTGGGATGTCATCAGTCCATTTGGCTTCTGATATCCCCAGATCAGTAAAGAGTTTATCAGCGGTCATGATAGGAGGTTTCGTGTGTCCACCACAGATGGTATCCAATTTAAAATAATCACAGTGGACCACTTCTAACTGGCCATCAAGACACCCCTTCAACTCCTGTAGGTAAGGTAGGTAGAACTTGTCTCCTTCGAGAGCCACCAGTCTCTGAGCTCCAGCATTCAACAATGTTCGAGTCAACACTCCTGGTCCTGGATTGCATTCAAAGATGGCTGTTTTGGTATTGTCTAGATCAGGACCTAGGTGTTGTGTTACCAGCTGGGCCAGTGCTGGATCCACTATGTAGTGTTTGGAAGTCCTCTCAGCCCGAGGTGTTTGCGAGGGGGTGCCAAGTGAGGGATGACTGGGCCCCGAAGAGAGAGCATCCAGGCTGTAGGCTCTTCTCTGGGGCACGAGGACACAGGGCCCAGAGGGTCCTTTAGGAGCCAACACTCCTCTAAGAATACAGGGTCTACTACTGTGTGTGTGGCAGCAGACAGAGTGCACTGCCAACACCCCCAGTCTACACATCTGAGTGGATATGATGGGGATAGATGGATGGACAGACTGTGAGGGAAAGGTGGTCAGTGCCTTTATTTGAAGCTCCTCTTATTTGTCCCTAGCCATCAGTCACACAGTGTGTGTTTATGGTAAATACTGTGACATTGAACACGCTGCGACGATCCCTGATGTCATTAATATATGCCCATACCCTGTATCTTGGCATGCCCATATATGGGCCTATTGGTTGGATTGGCGGTTCTGGACAACTGGATATCCATATATGCCCGTTTATGGACATATCCGTTGGATCGGCGGTTCTGGACAACCTAATATCCGAACAACTCGGCAGCAGGCACCGCACTCCCTTGAGTCCTTGCCAGTGCTTGCGCCAAGTTTGAAGTCGGTCTTCCCATATATGCACATGACCATATCACGTGCATAGCGGTCGGGTCACATCACTCTGACATAACCATAAACAAACCGGCCAAGTCACTATGACTCATAACATCATTATGCAAACCCGATGACTCATTGTGACATCATCATGAAGACATCATGGCATCAAGCGCAAACAAATCAGTCAGCTCCATATATCGGAACAAAAAGGGGCATGCCCATATTTGGGCATATATTGATGACATAAGCAATCTCCATTTATGGGCATAAAAGGGACAAGGACTGACAGATACAGATATCCGGTTGTCCAGAGCCACAGGTACGACCGCTATGCCCATATACGGTACAGGTATGGTCATGTGCATGCGTGCCGACTTCAAACTTGGCGCACAGCCGGAAGGACTCAAAGGAGGGCGGTGCCTGCCGTCAAGTAGTTCGGATATCCGTTTGTCCAGAACCATCGATCCAACCAATATGCCCATATATGGGCATTCCAATATATGGCCATATACTGATGACATCAGGGATCTCCATATATGGGCATAAAAGGGACAAGGAATGACAGATAGAGATCTCCATATATGGGCATGAAAGGGACACAGACGGGTACAACAGGTACTCTGACAAAGCCCCCGACACTATGACTCGGACATATTAGTTGGATCGGCAGTGCCATCTAGGTGTGACGGCCGTGTAGTGGCCCAAACCTCTAGTATAGGATAATTGGATAATGAAAGTATACTGTAGTGTACATCACCCCGGTGAAGTGACATAAATTTGATCCTAATAATATTCCTGACCGATGTTATAACTGCAAGATACAGCAAGGTACTTTATATCACTGCCTGTGGGAATGTTAGATTCAAATATTTTGGAGGTTGGTGATGCATTATATATATCTCAAATGAGCCCTTCTAGGCAGCCGTAGCTGAGTGGGTAGAGAGGTAATCAGAAGGTTCAGGGTTCTCCCCAGCTCACCCGAAAAGTCCGAAGGTTTTTTATGTTAATGCAAGGAGAGCATCAGAGACTTGCCAAGAAAGGAGGTGGATTTGGCCGACAGTTTTCTGGTCGACTGTTTGCTCACTCCACCCGTTTCTCCTACGCCCTCTGCTCGTTCTTCTCCTTTACCCGAGCTCGACTCATATCAAAAGGTGTGCATGGAGTTTTCAGGTTGACTGTTCAGCCTCTCCACCTGTTTAAGCAGAGGCAAGAATTGGAGATGGTCAAAAGGAAGTTGGTTGATAATTAAAGGGAAATGTATGAGCTGGAGATTAAGCAGAAAGTGGACAAGTTCAACAGGCTCCAAGCTGAGACTGGTTCAGAACAGTGGGTTGCGCACAATCAGTTTGTTGCTGGTGCTGGACACAGTTACAGTTAAAAAAATAAAAGTCTGTGTGACGGTGGCCAGGTTGTCACATGTGACTTGCCACTTCTTCCTAGAATGCTGGCACTCTTTACTCTTTCTCAATAAATAAATACATAACAATACACATTAAACTCACAATAATAAAATATCAGTTGCACAATAAAGTGCGGGGTGCGTAATTACTGTGAGAATAATAATGATTGTCAAATACTGCAAGACTACGCCACCCTTTTGTTTAAGAGGTAGGGTCCTCTGTAACACTTTCTTAGGCTATTCACAGGTTCGAGTTTACCCAGGTAAGTATAACACTTTTGAATGAGAACAACACTTTATCAAATATCCCTCGGAGAAAACTGGACGGAAACAGGTTTGTATAAAAAGGTAATTAATTTTATTGTCCTAATACAACGGCATCTATAAGCCATAAAACAATGAAAAGCATAAACAAAAATATAACACTAAACACTAAAACCCTCAACCTCCTATGGCGCCCGCTAACTAACTAAAATACACAATCACAGGAACTCAACAACAAGGCTTAAAACACAGGGCTTGTGCAAATTTAGCAAATAAATATAAATCTAGCATAAAGTGCCTACTTCTACTGAATCAGTAAAGTGACAGGTGCTGACTTAAAGTGCTAAATACTCATCACGGTTTGAATGCAAAAGGTGGGGAATGTCCTTATATGGGTGTAATGGATCGGGGGTTTAGGCCAGGAATTTCTGCCTCTTCAGTTCTTCGTATGCGCTGCCTGCAATTATAGAAACTAGAACCAGTTCATCTGTTCAATGTAACTTCACATGGGAGGTTTAGGACCGTGGTTTTATAAAGGTAACGTTGCATAGGAAGGTACTTACACGCACGCCAGACTTAACGTCTGGCTATGAGTGTGTAGAGCGCGCAACGTTATCGCCACTGGCCGTCTCCTCTGCTCCTTGGTTCGGTTCGTCTCCTTTTCCTCCCCGTCGCTCTCGTCTACCGCTGCGGCTTCTTGTCACTGGAAGCGGGCACGTCTCAGCTCACCGTCCGCTGCTTGTGGCTTGGTGCGTCTCGCTGTATCCTTGTTCTCCACCTTTGCTCCGTGGCTCTCCTATACCTGTGCACAACCTGCTCCCTCGGCTGTCACCTTCACACTGCCCTGTGTGCCTGTCTCTCTGCTGTCCAAATGCCCGCGCCCACTTTTGAACAGTGTGGACCACACCCTATCCTACTCCCATTCGTTCTGCCAACAGCGTGACCTGGGGACATTGGCTGGCTGGAGTCACACGGTCAAAGTCATGCAGCCTATCATGGGGTTCATTGTCAAGTGTCTCAGGGACCGTGGGGAAATATATTGCCAGGTTAAAACGTTCAGTGAGAGATTACATAGGATACATTTAAGATGATGGTTATTTTCAGTGCATTATACAGGTTTTTACGCATCAATAAAATAGTACAAAATGTATTTTCATCACTGGGTTTTGACCCTGTCACATCTGCACAACAGCATTGCTCCTCAGTGTTTAGTTTACTTTAAAACACATAAAGAGTCACATGGTAAGACGTTTTGGGCACAGCTGGCCTTCATCAGGTAACATCATTTGTGACCCACCCCCCTATATAGTTGTGGGTCACAACATGTGACATATACAGGTCACTTTGTTAAAAGTAACCAACTTCTACAAGTTGGTTACTTTGAACACAAGCTATGAATAATTAATATTGGGGATATCCCACCACATGACAGACAAGTATAAAGACATTTTTGCAGAGGTTATTGTAATATTTAAAGTCCTGTTTATTATTGTAGTCCTATATAATAAGTGTCATGAAGCATCAGGGCATTAATTCACACGTTGTGATGCATTGTGAGCTTGGAGATCCATTGTTAGGTTTTGGGAATATAGACCCATTTGAAACCTCTCCCTCAGCAGCAATTGGAGCTATTGTCAGCTGTTCGGACTCCTAACTCCACTTGGCTGGATTTCTGCTCGGACAAAACTCCTAACTCCACTTGAGCTGGATTTGGGTAAAGTGTTGATAATATAATGACACATGCAAGTATCTGACAATATATAAAGTCACTATACCAACTTGTATAAGGCAGTATTGCTTTGCTTTAAAAAAATGTTTTCTTCATTTCCTGAAAAACTTATATTTTGTTTGAAAAAAAATGAGCGTTTTGGAGTAAGCTGGTTGCTGCTGGACAGCAGAAAATAAACCACAATTAAGCAAAGAAAAGGGCTGTCTAAGCCTAAATAAACATTGTGGGCTGTTGCGGTGTCTGTGTCTGAAATGAATGAACATGCAGGCCAGCTTTTAAAGCAGGTGGTTGCAGCAATCAATGATGTGCTGCAGGTGTGTGCAGAAGAACAACTAATCTATTGTGAGGAATGTACAGAGACTCTCTCTGTCCTCACTCACAAAATCGGACAAAATCATAGGTTTTCGCCTCATCGCTGGCCTAAACCCAGTTGTCTATCCCACTGCTGTTCTTTTCTTGAATGAATGGATACACTACTTTAATTAGTTATATTTACAAAGTATTCTTCTTGTTCACAGTGTGGCTGTGAATCAGAAGTGTAAATGTGTCAGCTTGGTTAATGCAGAAATAAAACGTGTGATGTGACCATGTAATGACCAGACACAAAACAATTGTTTCACCTGCCATGAAGAGGGTAACCATAGCAACAGTTGCATCCCTGGGAGAGACGGGAGAGACGAGAGAGAGAAAGACAGACAGATAACCACAGTTTGGGGTGGGGGCTGTTGCCAATAGTCATTCACCAAGGGACAAGAAAAGAGAGAGGACAACACTTACTCAAGCTAATGAGCATATATTTGCATGATCTATTGCATGTTTCTCAACCTCTAACCTCTAATTTCTAACTACTTAAACCCTGTATAGCTTGTAGACTGGGGTCCTCCAGGGGTCCCTTCCTTTTTTCCCACTGCACCAAATGTTCTTCTATTTTTGCCATATATTCGCCTATATTATGACATGCCCAGAACATGAATGCTAGGGTTCATGTGGTATGCATTAGGCCATGAACCCCCATTTGATAAGCTTTTTAAAAATATATTATTATTGCTGGATTTGGTCTGATATGGCCCCAGGCTGTCATTTGATGTAGAATTCCTTTAATTATACTGTATGTATAATTATAGAGCTAACAGTGAGTTAAATGCTGATCATGCTTGCATGTTCTCTCTGTACTTGTACATGTAATAATAAAGGTGAAGATTAACTGGTTAAGATTAACTATCAGATTAACTATCAAGCATTTAGCTGGGGACCCCTGGAACCCCCTCACAGAACCCGTGGGGGAACCTGGACCCATGTTGAGAACAGCTATGAGTGTGTGTGGGGAAAAATACCTACAAATGTATCATGTTTTACATTACAAACCCCCCCCCCCCCCACCCCCCATTAAAACATAAATAACAATGTATTTAATTACAAAACAACCAAAATACAACCAAAATACAACAGAACACTTCTCAGACATGTCTATGAATGGCAAGATGAGCTGTAGTGCCACATACAACAACAACAAAAACTAGGACATATTACATAATAAATGTTCAACAATTTTAGGAACAATCCTCTGCACCCCCCTCGATTCACGCCGCTGATGCATGTGCTCAGTGTACTCAGCTGGATGACAAGTCTTTGTCACGCGATGTGAACTGCAAGGTACATTTCATGAGTATAGCCTACTCCACAACTTCCCATGGGACAATTTGCAATAAAGATACAGACTTCCTATAACCACATGAACCACAGGAACGTTCAACGGAAATAGCCAATTTACAAGCTCAAGGCAATGCGTTGTGAGCTAGTAGAACGGCCATTTCGTTACGTGTAGGGTTTAACGTTGAAATGACCAACATTAATTACATTAATCACTAATTACTATTGCTACACAGTCTGTTTCGTTCTTCTTCAATCTGATGACTGAAATATAATGGAAATATATCTCAAAAAATAATACTGCCTATTTATGTGTGTTTACAAACTTTTGGAGAATGGAGAACAACAGAGAGACCAGATGGGGACAAAAGAGGGATAGAGACAAAAGAGGGATAAATGGAGAGAGAGATGGAGAGAGAGAGAGAGAGAGAGAGAGAGAGAGAGAGAGAGAGAGAGAGAGAGAGAGAGAGAGAGAGAGAGAGAGAGAGAGAGAGTGTCAATGTGGCATTTCAGACAGATGGAGGCAGTGATGCTGTTTATAGGGACATGGCTCCAGGGACAGGGGCATTTGCCTGTTCCTCTCCTGCCAGCAGGCTCCCATTCTGGCCCTTGTTCTAACTAATCTGCTAACCTGTGAAGCATCCAAACAGATGAGACACATCCACAAGGCTTGTGGTGCTGTCTCTCTAAGTCCAGTTCATGAACCACTTACAGTAAGCCCTATTTTATACTTTGTCGTATGATGGTGTTGTGTGGCAATGAAAGCCCATCTACAAGCGAGCAAGTGTGCTTGTACAACTGCTATTTTTTTTATATAGTATATAGTATATAATGACCTAAAATTGGAACAAGAGGTAGAAAGTGGATATATATACTATTTCCAAAGAGAGTTTACTCACTGGACTTGGCTATCGGTGTGTTGTTTTGGGTGGTGGTGTTATGCTACTTGTATTTATTTACTGGGTGTTTCATTTAAGTGTTTCAGTGTTCCAGGATGAGGTTAACTGTATGGAGCTGTCCATGCCAAACACCTACTGGCAATCAAGGAGGTTATTACATCACTGAGTAATATGTACTGTATATAGGGCCCTGTGTAGCAATTTTCACAAACTGTGGTTTGTCTCCAGGAGAGGGCAGCAGAGAATGAGCTTCAAACCTTGTGAGTAACAGTCACGACACTGTGTTGCTCAGTGCACACAAGCCTTAAATCAGTCTGAATCATCTCACACTCATGCTGCTGCCTACAGGCATACACTTGCTCATGGCAGAATTAGCGCACACACACGCACGCACACGCACGCGCGCGCGCGCGCACGCACGCACACGCACGCGCACGCACACGCACACGCACACGCACACACACACACGCACACACAGGGATGACCTCTATTGAAGGCGAAAGTAATAATACAGCTGTGGTGGTCCCGTAATTTAATGCTCTACAGGACACTACCGCACGACTCCTGCCATGTGAGCTGCCACTGTCTGTGGGGTAAAGTCTGATTTATATTTAAACGTCACAGGCACGTTGTGAGCTTGTAGATCAGCTATTTTCGTCGAGTGACAACCCCAGCCCTTAAATCACTGGTTCTCAATGTCGGGTATGTACAGGGACCACCAGGGGACCCTTAGGGGTCTGTAACTCTGAGAGTGTACAAAGGGAACCAAATGGACCCGCTTTGTGCACTCTCAGTTACATTAACACAGATGTTTTGTGTAGATTGGAGTCCTAGACATATAAGGTTTCCAAATGGGTGTCCGTGGCCTAACAACAATAATAATAAAAACACTTTATTTAGCACCTTTCATGACATGAAATGCAGCTCAAGTGCTTTACAGAGCAAGAATAAAGCACAAGTGCTTTACAGAAAAAGTACAAATAATTAAACAATAAATCAAAAAAGAAAAGCAAAAGAATAAAACAACAAAAAAATATATATAGAAAAAAGGCAGTGAATCAGGAAAAACAGTGAGGAGACTGAGGACATGAATAACAACACAGAGATTTAAAAATCAACTAAAAGCAAGAGTGAAGAAATAGGTCTTGAGCTGTGCTTTAAAGCTATCCTCAGAGGCTGCCTATCTTAGGTGTAATGGGAGTTTATTCCATTGATTCCTAATGATGCACATCAAACTAGGGGTCCTTGAAATGGAAAAAAGGTTGTGAATCACTAGTATAAATTAAGCATAAGAGTCTTATGGGGAGAGTGCCCCAGGACGGAGGCCAGACACAGAGGTGTGCAAGTGTGCAGTAACATCATTATTTAATGAGATCCATCATGAGCGCTTAAGGCCCCCGGGTGCCACAGCTTGCAGAGGTGTTTCTGCTGCCAGGGTGGAAATGATACTGCCCTATACCATACGTAAAAAAAAGACCACTCACACACACACACATGGACATACATTCATGTGAGCTCACATTCATGGATGCACACTTACACAGTACCTATTCACCCATGCGTCGCGCGCGCGCGCACACACACACACACACACACACACACACACACACACACACACACACACAAGTACAATTGCAACATTTTCACCCTCATGCATGAATGCCGCTGCATGTATGACGCGTTGTTCTATCTAGAATCATCCACAACACCATCTGTGGTGAAAAGATGGTGGGTTAGAAGTTAGAACAAGGACAAACATATGATGACAGCGGTCACGTTTTGCTGAATCACTCACGTGTACAGACCTCCTCCCAAGCATGCAGCCAGACAGTGTTTGTATTTTTGATGAGGCTGATGGGGGGGGGGGGGGGGGGGTGGAGGGGTGGGGCCGGGGTCTGTGACATCATCACTCCCTCTGACAGTCTACCCATAGCAGCCCCCATGACTAGGACGCTGGTTCTCAACATCGGGTCCGGGGACCACCACGGGGTCCGAATGGACCCTTACAGGTCTGTAACACTGAGAGTGTACAAATACATTTGTACACTCTCAGTGTCAAATTAACACTGTGGATTTTACAGTGTAGATTGGGGTCCCTCCGAGTGATAACCCATGGTACACTCTCGGAGGTACAGAATCGTAAGGTGCCATTTGGACCCCGTGGCGGTCCCCTGGACCTGATGTTGAGAACCATGTGGACTAAGAGAAGGATGGGGTTTAGGTAATCCTTACCAGAGACAGCCAACAAAAATAGACAGACAGACAGACAGACACCTCAGGTTCAGGCTAAAGATAGACTAGACACAGGAGACGGACATGACACAGTAGGCCATTTAGTACTCGAGCTGAGTCGAGCATCAGTAACAAAGGCATTGTTAAAGGTGACCTAGCATGTGTCAAGCATGTCTCCCCTTTCTCTACCCTAGGTTCCCTGTCTCTTTACTCTCGTAAACAACAACAGCAGTTGGACTGTAGACTAATCTACAAAAACTATCCTAAACCTAACCTCACACTAATTTAACATTTGTTGGACTATTGGGCAGCCCAGTAGCACTACTCCTACCACATTCACATACACTGGACGATTGCCAGGGTGGTGTGGTGTCTTTGCAGTTTGTGTGCCTGAGGGCACAAAGTCATGTAAAGCAATTACCTTGGTTCCATCTCAAAGGACACCAGGTTCAGAGACAGACAGCTGTGGCTTTGGAGGTTCTAATTACAGGCCATGCAGAGCTATGCAGGCTTGGTACCAGCACTGTCAGCTCTATAGGGATAACAGAGGGGACAAGGGCGATCTGTCATCACACTCAGCATGGAGCCTGTCCATAAATGTGTACCAAGCACACGTGACACATAAAGTATAGCAATGTATTGAAGCTCAAAAGCTATGCTTACGGGTCCATTTGGGTCTATTTGTGCACTCTTTGGAGTTCAATTAACATTAACCACTGTACTGTACTTCGTTGACCGGGGTCCCCCAGGGGTCTGTCTGTACTTTGTCCCCTCCTTTTTTCCTCCCTACACCAAATCTCTTCACTGAAAATAGCCAACCAACAAGCTCACAACAAGCTCGTAGACTGGTTATTTTCACCTAATGTTTGCCTATTTTTAGCAAATGTTTGCCTACATTCCATATAGGGAAGCTAGGGCTCATGTGTTTAAGGATTTGACTGTGTGTCTGCCTGCGTCATTCACACAGCAGTGAGAACCAACAGTGTCTCCTGGGGTTTCTACTGTGGCAGACACATCAGTCAGAGCGGAGATGGCAGCTCTGTCTGCCTGGGGCTGAGCGATGAGACTGATGTTGCTGAACATTCCACTCATTAATGTTATCTCCTCTCCTCATATGGACATGGGGTGTGTGGGATGTGTGGGTGTGGGTGTGTGTGTGCGTGCGCGCGTGTGTACACTTGTGAGGGCCAAATGTCCCCACAAGTACAGCATGATTTGATAAATAGGTATTGTGAGGACACATTTCCTGGTCCTTTGGTTAGAAGTTGGGTTTGGGGGCAGGGTTTGAGTTTTGTGTGTGCGCGTGTTTATCTATGCAAGAGCTGTACTGTAGGTGAGTCTGTGTCCCAGCATGTCTGTGTGCACGTGCATATGCATACATCTGCACACTGTGCCCCCCCCCCCCACCAACATATATAAATAAATATAAAAGCAAAACAAAAAATGGTGTTTGAAAGAGTTCTGCTTTCAACCTGCTTGTTTTTACCTCTTTCTGCGTCTCTGAGGACAATCTGAGAGTGTGTAACATTGGATTATTTATTAGGCGTCCCCCCATGTTCCAACAGGACGCTAGAGCAAGACATTTACTGCGTCTGCGGAGATCGAGGCACACTGTGTTACTGCAGAGCTACGCTTTTAAACCCTGAAGGACAGCCAGCCTGGAGAGGGGATGACAGTGGGAAGGAGATAAAGGGAATAATGAAGTGAACTGAAAGAAGGGAAATTAGATGGGGAAGAAAACAAATGAAATTTGTTTTTTCAATTTGAAAGTTTCAACAATAGCACAATATAAGAGAGATGGAAAACAGGAAAAAGAAAATTCCAAAGAAAATATTAAATTTGCTAGAAGGCAGATGTTTCAAATAAAGAATATATTTTTCTGCCTCCTGCTTTCATGTTGATGATACCCTTTGTTTTATTCATGGCAATATTTCCTGCTGCAATAATACTTGCTGCTCTCAAAGGCCAGTCAGGTTCCGCAAGGTCTTGGACTTGGACTTTATTACAAAAGGTCTGAATGTTATGAAAGGAAGCTCAGAGAATACTAATAAATACCAGTCCAAAGCAACAGCATGTAGCATTTATCTCTTCTGTCAATTCATTAGTCATAATCTTCTTGCTTAAGCATTCAAGGCTGTTGACCACATTGCTGAAGGGATGGACTCTTATTCCTGCAGAAATCATAGAAGAGGTAATAATGTAGAGTTTTACGCTTCCCATGCTGAACCCAGCTACCTGCTAACAAATAATCTTGACCATTCTGACTGTTTGACAAGTGACAGCGTTCAAGTCAAGTTAACCATAAAATGACTGGCGAAGAACATTTCTTAATTGGGATTAAACCACTCATCCACTTGAACACCAGCAGGCACGTGCACACATAGACATCAAAGGGGGCTTGAGCCGCTGCCCTTTTACCCATCTGTAAAAGTGCCCTCTCCAGACCATGAATGTAGCACTTACTAGTTTGGAAAAAAATGCAAACGCACTCTTACCATGCCATACCTGAATGCAGCATTCAAGAGAATTGCCATTTCCAAACTCTCCTGAACTTTAATGCAGAATTTTATGTTGAAAGAATTGCATCTCCAGTATTGGCTTGAATCTTCATTATACTTAGTTTAGTGCCATCACGCACCGAAATTAGCCAATCTCCAAACTCACAACGCAAAGCGTTGTGAGCTTGGAGATTTGCTGTTTTCTGTATTTTTACCAAAAAGTGCCCTTTTGGAAACATTCTCTGCACATCCCTGAACACCAGTGTCCCTATACTGGGGAACCCCTCAATCAGCTCTTCAGGCACCAATCACCCAACTACACAGCTAGGGTTCAACAGGCCGCTCCCCCATAACAGCATCTACCGTGCAGATAAATAAAAAGATATTAAAGATTCCGGTGCACCTTCTGTGGGACTGGGAATCTACAAGTTAGTAAAGTTACAAGCATAGCATTTCAATATGAATGTATACGACAGAACATAGAGAAGATTAGTCTGTAAGAGGCTGGTCTGTGGGGTTTAAGTTCAATGTATAAGAGTAAAAAAAAATAGCCCCAAAAAATCTCAATGACATACATTATAATCTTGTTCATCTGCAATATTTTAAGATAAAAACATTAACAAACTAGAAAAAGTGCTCCTCGGAGCACAGGTCTCCGCCAGGTCAGGTACGTTATTATGGGCCAGCAATGTTCGGAATTCGCCAATCAGGATGGAATATTAAAAATCGGACGGAACCATCTTGATCACTTGACTATAGAGATAATGTGTACCAATTTGCACAAAATGTGTAGGAGTAATATAAGAAAAAAAAACATTGCAAAATCTGCCTCCTGGTGGTGCTATAACAGGGCAATGTTAAAAGGGTGGCATTTGTTTGACAAAGTAGTGCGAATGTGCGTGCAAAGTTTCACTGCAATCGGACACTGCGTTCTTGATTTGCGGCATTTTGTTCAAAACAGGCCACTCCTGCAAACTCTAAACGTCAATTTTAGCCAATCAGGATGGAATATGTAAGAATCAAACAGATCCTTCTTGATCACATGACTATAGAGATCATGTGTACCGATTTGCGTGAAATTTGGATAAAATCTGAAGGCTTAATATCAAAAAATGTGTTTTACATAAGTCGGCCTCCTGGTGGCGCTATAAACTGCAAATGTGAAAAATGCAGGGGAAAGGTTTTTCCTTGGCCTCTAGAGAGTGTGCATACAAAGTTTTACACCGATCGGTGCAGTTATTGGCATTTCTTCCTCGGCCTAGTGGGAATGTGCGTGCAAAATTTCACAGACATTGCATGCTGTGTTCATGATTTGAGGCATTTTGTTCAAAACGGAGCACTCCTGCAAACTCTCGAAGGCAATTTTAGTCAATCAGGATGGAATATGGAAAATTGGCGGAGACAATAATGTTCACTTATTACATGCCCAAAACAGGGAAGCCAGTTGAAAGTGGTTAAATGTTAACTGACGATATGGTAACATTGTCCTGGTAAACTACTGTAGCCTATACCTGTTCAAATTCCCTTCTTCTTCTTCCTAAATGGTGTCCTATATGGTGTGTGGTAACTGAGGCAATCTTATTTCATAACTTCATCATGAACAAAAATGTGCTCAAGATAAGGTCACATTAGGAAGCATATATTATTGCTGCATAGAGATAACTTCAATAAATGTCAATTCTAGAACAGCCAGCCCTGCTCTGATCTCAGCTTGTTTTTTCATGTTTTACTTTATATTAGACTAATTATGAAAATGAATAAATACATGTAATTGTGGTTTGTAGGAAGTGCACAAAAAAGACAGAGTAGTTCAACTTCATACAGATTTGTTAGTGGCATACAAGTGACATGAGGCGGAGCTGGAAGAATTGCACATGCTACTGTAGCAGGGCCATGTAAAGCAATGACTACGCCACCCACACATATAGGAGTGAGGGATCCTTTAAACACATTAACCATATACTGTATATATATAGATATATAGGACTGAACAAGGTATGGTTCCCCAGGAAGGTACAGGTTCAGAATTAACAGAACCAGAGGCTGATGTATCAAATGTGTCAAGTTTATTCAACAGTTGGTATAAAAATAGTCAGGTTAAAATACAGAAAGGAAGAAAGCGGTTAGTATTAGAGTTCTGCAAAAGGGACTAAACTCAAGAGGCAAAGGGGCAATAAGCGTTAAGGGCTTAGGGGCCTACTTGGGCCTCTAAACTAAATATACAGCAATTAAACAAATCAAATCCAAATAATGCAAAACCAAAAGAAAATAAAGTAAATAAGAAACCAAAAGCAAACCAGCAAATAAGCAAATCAAAACAAACTACAAATAAGCAAAACCAAAATCATGCAATGCCCAGTATAGCTCTGTCCTCAGTCAACTTACACTCAGTCTAAATAGTATACATATATATATGGCACGGTGGGAAAAACAGTGATGTTAGTTCAGCTCCTACAAAAATCAAATAAAGCATTAGACCAACCCTCCAACAATTCATCCCAATTCATTAGGCTCCTATAACAAGATGACAAAATACAGCAAAATAACAAACATACCCAAATAGTCAATATATGCTCATGGCTCCAATTGATAAAGGCCTGCACAGCCACATGCTGCTCAAAGGACCTGGAGGCTTCTGGAAGTACAGATATATATTAGTATAATTAACAACAGGCCTAATATTGTCAGCCTATCTAAACTCTTATATATCTACACTATTGATGAATGAGTTATAAAACCCTTGTCATTTGTTTCAGATTGTCTTACCAAGAATTAGTCTCTACCCCTCATGCCTCCAGGTCTCTCTCACAAACACTCAAACCAGGCTTCTGGCTGGACAGGAGGCCACAAACCTGGCCACCCCTCTTTATGCACTTTCCTTAAAGGGCCAGTGCTACACTACAATTGCTATGATTGGTCACATGCTCAATACGAGTGACAAGATCAGAAATTACTACATTAGAGGATTAGCTCAGGTTTGAAGGTCTGGGGATAAAGCAAGAGAAGCAAGGTTGAGATGGTTTGGACATGTGCAGAGGAGGGATGAGGGGTACATTGAAAGAAGGATGCTAAAGATGGAAGTGCCAGACAAGAGGAGAAAGGGAGGAGGTTTATGGATGCAGTGTGAGAGAGGACACGCAGAAAACAGAAGCAGATGAAAACAGATGATCCGACACTGCAGATTGTCCCCCTGATGGTGGGGATAATTAGCCGAAAAAAAGAAGAAGAAAGAAGATTGAAGTGGGATTACTGTAAATAGATGGTGTTTTTTTTCTGCCACAAGGGGAGTTGGGGAGAGGTTAAAAACAAAACAAATAAAAACGGTTAGGAAACATTCATTTTGACTGCTGCCATCCCAAATTTGTGTCTCTCTGGGTAATGGTGGTGGTATTTTGGGAGAGAAATTTCATTTTGACAGCTGTCATTCCGAATGTGTATCTCTGTGAGTGAGTGAGTGAGTGAGTGAGTAGCGCCTCGGTACCCAGGCCTTTTTTTGTGAGTCAGTTTGCACGTGGTGCACATATGTATACCTGTGCATGCATACCTGTGTTTGCAGACATGTTTGTGAAAATGTTGTTTTGTCAATGCATAGCCCTTACCCAGCGGCTATGGCTGAACCACTGTTTGTCTCGATTCGACAGATAACTATTGTGAAAAAAAATTTTTTTAGGTATTAAAAAGGTCTTACAAGTCCTTAAAGTTGCCACTTCACTGTCATCTGGGGACCCCCCAAAATCATGTGGGGTCCCGATCCACAGGTTGAGAACCATTGCATTAGAGTGGCACATTTTTCCAAACAAAGTGAAAGAAAACATTGAGTCACTCAGTTTTTCAGGTCCAGTGTGCCCTGAGATTAGATTCTAGCTGTATAGCCAATCAGCCATAGCCGCTGCTGGGTAAGGGCTATGCATTGTATCACACTGAATGCCTCACATGCATTATTAAAACAGGTGACATGAGACCAATTCATGTACTGTACATTGACTTGGCTACATTATTAAACATTTAGCATTCACCTTGGATTGCAGAGAGAGTGATAAGCAGTGCAGATCTTTATGATATATTACCCAAAAACATTCCTGTTGGTTCGTCTGTGCTTCCTAATGTCTGGTCGGATGGAGTTGGCTGTGTGGGCGTGCTTTGATGGTTCCAGCCCTGGAGGAAAGAACAACCGTTATAAACCGTTTATAAAATATTTCGAAACCAACATTTACAACCAACTTAATCTTGCTCATGTAGGCTAATCAATAACCAAGAAGCATTTATAAAAAATGTATTTAAAATTTTGTTTATATGACAATGAGCAATGACAGCATGGCACAAAGCTGTCTGATTTACGACCATCTGGAGGTCAAAACAGACACACAATGTACTGATAACCTATGTGCAGTGGTGGCAGTGGCGCACGTGCATGGATGCACACAGATCACTGAGTTTTATGTGTCGCTAACAGTGGTGGACGAAGTACTCAACCCCAGTACTTGAGTAAAAGTACAGATACTAATGGTCACTAATGCTCTTAAATATACTTAAGTATTCAAAAGTACTTTCTTTTACCAAATACTTAAAGGGCAGGACCACTTTGGTAGAGGTTTGGGTTGTGTAGTTACCTTGCCATGATGTAACTCCAAAGGTGGGCAAGAAATAAAAAATAATTGCTCCATTGATTAGAAATTGATAATTCAAAACATGCTCCTCATTGACTTACATTGTACGGTAAAACTGCTCTCAAAGTCACCCTTTTAGGACAAAAACGAACGCAAACAAAGTTGATTCAGACAATATAGAACATCACCAAACCCAGTACTCTATTTTTTTTTAAATAAAAATGTCAACTTCCTGTTGATTTTGCCATTTTTAAGTAGAAAACCCGGACTGGATCTGCGGATCCGGATCCAGATCTTCAAATTGTAAAATCAACAGGAAGTTAACATTTTTATTAAAAAAACAAACAGTACTGGGTTTGGTGATGCTCTATATTTTCTGAATCAGCTATGTTTGGGTTAATTTATGTGCTAAAAGAGTGACTTTGAGATCTGTTTTACCGTACAATGTAAGTCAATGAGGAGCATATTTTGAATTATCAATTTCTAATTAATGGAGCAATTATTTTTGATTTCTTGACCACCTTTGGAGTTACATCATGGTAAGGTAACTACACAACCCAAACCTCTACCAAAGTGGTCTTACCCTTTAAGTGCAAGTACAAGTAAAAGTAGAGGTACATTTATTTATATACATACAGAAACGAGAATGGTGCGTGCATTGTGGCCTTGCATAGAACTTCAAAATTCTGGTCAGCTCACAACCCAGACATCATCATTGAAATAGTCAACCAGCTCTGTGCAGTTTTGCAGAAGTAAACACTCCTGACCAGACACATGACTTCAACATGTGTGAGAACACTGTTCCTTGTGAAAGCCATTGAACCTCAGAATGGTGAAGTAGAGAGCAGTGTGTTCTTCACAGCTTTCATGACAACTGCCAATTCAGCACAAATGTCTTTGGCAATGTTACGAGTGACTCCCTAGTCCCTGTGTAGCATGCAGTTTAACCTGTAACCTGTGTATCATGCAGTTTAACCTGTAACCTGTGTAGCATGCAGTTTAACCTGTAACCTGTGTATCATGCAGTTTAACCTGTAACCTGTGTAGCATGCAGTTTAACCTGTAACCTGTGTATCATGCAGTTTAACCTGTAACCTGTGTAGCATGCAGTTTAACCTGTAACCTGTGTAGCATGCAGTTTAAGCTGTAACCTGTGTAGCATGCAGTTTAACCTGTAACCTGTGTAGCATGCAGTTTAACCTATAACTGTGTAGCATGCAGTTTAACCTGTAACCTGTGTAGCATGCAGTTTAACCTGTGACCTGTGTAGCGTGCAGTTTAACCTGTGACCTGTGTAGCATGAAGTTTAACCTTTGTACTTTAAACCAGTTTAAAGTACAAATACTCAAAATCTGTATTTACAGTACTAATTACTCAAGTAAATTTACTCCATTACTGTCCACCACTGGTCGCTAAATATGCACATCCTCATCACACTCAGGTAGAGATTTGGCTGATGGCTTTGGTATAATAATAACTCTATAGCACACAGAGATGCAGCCATCAGTAAATACACTCATGGCATCGTGACCACTTTGGCATGCTTCAAACCAACAGTCATGTAAAACAGGGCACAAATTAATACGTTCCTGGCTTTACCTGGCTTACTGAGATGTAATTACTTTTTCTTGTATCTTTAATGAAGCATAAAGTGATTTTCCAGGTGAGGTAGCTTGCCGTGTAGCTCTAATCCTACAATAAGACTTGTGTCATACAACTGATCCTGACTGCTCGGCCATGTAGATTCATACTGTGCGATGACAGAGATGCAGACGACTTTACATGTAGCACACTAAGTAAATTATTTAGCTTCAGGTCCCCTCCAGCGCAAGCATGACTAAGCACTGCTAAGCCCCCACCTCCACACCACCTCCTCCTCTGGCGGGGAGCCAACACACAGCATTGGCTTTATGATGACAGAACTTGACTGTAAATCCATCATGTTAAAACATGCTGATTGATGCACATGAAGATTACAACAGATCTTCTTGTAAAACAGACATCCTTGCTTATACCACTCACTGAAACAGGATAAACATGGCTATTGGAAGAGACAAGCCATACATATACTGCACACACACACACACACACACACACACACACACACACACACACACACACACACACACACACACACACACACACACACACACACTTTTTTCCGTCTATACACCAGTGGTTTTCAACCCTTTTCATATCAAGGTCCATTATTGGGCATTTGAGCCACGGACCACCGTTTGATGAGATTTAAACTCTCAGACCCAAGACTTATAGAATATGTTGTTATCGGTGGATAAGATTCTGTCCACAATTCCATGCTGTATTGATGTGGTACCACGACATAGGAGAGACAACCGGCAAACGTTGATCAAAATAACAATTCTTTAATTTAGTAATGCAGATGTTTAACAATAACTCTTGAGCGCAAAATGAAACCAAATGGACCTGTAAGGGTTGCATGGCAATACGACCATTATGTGTTGAGATATTTTGTGTGCATTTTGTGTGAAATTTTGGTCAGGGAAGCCGTCGAACTGAAGAAGGAGGCCTATCGGGGTATGATATCCCAGGGGACTCCGGAGGCAGTTGCAAGGTACCGACAGGCCCGAAGGGCGGCAGCCACAGCTGTGTCGGAGGCTAAGCAGCGGGTGTGGGAGGAGTTCGGGGAATCCATGGAGAAGGACTTTCGGGCGGCACCAAAGTTGTTCTGGAAGACCATACGGCACCTCAGGAGGGGAAAGCGGGGAACCATCCAAGCTGTATACAGCAAGGGTGGGACTCTGCTGACTTCAAGTGAGGAAGTTGTAGGGCGGTGGAAGGAACACTTTGAGGAACTCCTAAACCCAATGACATCAGACCCACCCTCCCTGACAGGAGCAGAGCCTGAGGATGATGGGGGATCGTCGTCAATCTCCCGGAAGGAAGTCACTGAGGTAGTTAAACAACTCCACAGTGGCAAAGCTCCGGGGGTTGATGAGATTCGTCCAGAAATGCTGAAGGCTCTGGGTGTTGAGGGGCTGTCTTGGTTGATACGTCTTTTCAACATTGCGTGGAAGTCTGGGACAGTACCGAGGGAGTGGCTGACTGGGGTGGTGGTCCCACTTTTCAAAAAGGGGGACCAGAGGGTGTGTGCCAATTACAGAGGTATCACATTACTCAGCCTCCCTGGGAAAGTTTACGCCAAGGTACTGGAAAGGAGGGTCCGGCCGATAGTCGAACCTCATATTCAAGAGGAGCAATGTGGTTTCCGTCCTGGTCGTGGAACAACTGACCAACTCTTTACTCTGGCAGGGATCCTGGAGAGGGCCTGGGAGTATGTATATCCAGTCTACATGTGTTTTGTGGATTTGGAGAAGGCATATGACCGGGTCCACCGGTGGATTGTGCAGTCCGGGTAGGGAATGAGGCTTTGCCCCAGGTGAAGGAGTTTAAGTATCTCGGGGTCTTGTTCACGAGTGAGGGGAGGACGGAGCAGGAGATCAGCCGGAGAATCGGAGCAGCAGGAGCGGTATTGCAGACGCTGTACCGCACTGTTGTGACGAAAAGAGAGCTGAGCCAGGCAAGACTCAAAGCAAAGCTCTCGGTCTTCCGAGCAATTTTCGTTCCTACTCTTACCTATGGTCATGAAGTGTGGGTCATGACCGAAAGAATAAGGTCGCGGGTACAAGCGGCCGAAATGAGTTTTCTCAGACGGGTGGCTGGCATCTCCCTTAGAGATAGGGTGAGAAGTTCGGTCACCCGGGAGAGACTCGGAGTAGAGTCACTGCTCCTTCGCTTGGAAAGGAGCCAGCTTAGGTGGTTCGGGCATCTAGTACGGATGCCTCCCGAGGGTAAGAGGGCACTGGAGTGCTCCTCTTCAGTGCCATGCCTTGTTTCAGATCACGTGTAAACAAACAAACAACATTTAATCTACCCAACGCTGAGGACAGTGCTGTCAAACAAATCCACAAAGCCATCAAAGCAGCAGCATCATCTGGAAACAACCCATAGTCACTTAAAATAAAAATGTGGAATAGCCTTTCAAACTAGAAAAACGTGTGGAATACTTCCAAGCTAGTTTCAAATCTCCCAACAGTCAACAGAGATTGATGAGACAATTAGCTAATTATGGTGAGCTAGCATTGAACGCTTCAAATCAAGTTGCATGGAAAGCTTTCTAAAGAAACAAAAAATAAAAAGTTTAATATGCAACACAATTTTCTTTACAATATGTAGCCTATAGTAGTGGGTGTCCCTGCTTTATCACTCCCTGCTTCATCATTCTTTATCAAGGGGTCCTTGGCCTTCTTGTTCTTCTTGTTGATGGCCATGGCCAGCTCAACGTTGGGTAGCCATATCCTTGTCTCTGGTCCTACGTCAAAGGGGCCGGCTTCTGAAGGTGGTCTGTATAGGTGACTATTATATGTTCGGCAGTCTGCTCAGATATGAATGATACTAAATTTGATTTATAACACACTTTTCTAAAAAGATGGTTCACAGTCCTTCACAGGACGCACAACAATCAATGACAATGTTTAAAACAAGTTTGAGTTCAAATAAAGGCAAAAGTGGCATACCTTTCCACTTTTGTGTGTTAAATATGGGTTTCCACATTTTAAGAAGAAACATTTGATTTTGTTTTTCTTGGTAGAATTTGTTCTTGAAGTCTAAACTGTCTTCATACCAAGATAAACTATTTTTAGCAAGAGGGCTTGCGAACAGCAACTTGGAAACTGAAGAAGGGAAAGATAAATGTTTGTATAAAGCTGCACTGCATATTGGAACAAATGTAATTAATGATACGAGAGTTCCACAGATGAGTTAAACTAAAATTTAACAAAGTAAAAATGTTTCCCTTGGTGAATTACTTTCCTCAGTTCATCATACACAGTAAAATCCTCATTGATAATGTATCCATTTCTTAGAGAGTGTACCTTGTGAGTGTTCCGTTACTTTGTATATTCTCAAAGTTACCAGTTAACACTGGGGATTTTTATTTACTGTGTATCTGGCTATTATCTGGTTACTTTATTCCTTTAATCAGCTGGATGCCCTGGTGTGGCCTATGCTGTGGTGTTCTTCATCTGTGTCCAGTGCACAACTGCACGTGCTCTCTCTCTCTCTCTGTTTCTCTGTTTCTCTCTCTCTCTCTCACACACACACGCGCGCACGCACGCACGCACGCACGCACGCACGCACGCACGCACACACACACACACACACACACACACACACACACACACACACACACACACACACACACACACACACACACACACACGTGTGAAAGGGAGGCGTGGCATCAGACCCATATCGGTTCAAACACATGGCTGGCGTCATGTCTGCAATGGCCCACTGCAGTGCTGCTGTGTGAATGAAACCCTCCACTGCATGAGGTACACACAGCACAGTCCAGTGTTCATTAAACCACTGGTTCTCAAACAAATTCATGTCAACCCACAAAATGTATTTATATTATAGGCCACCATATATATTATATTATGGACACCAATCTGAAAAGATTCTGTGACAGGGACCGCCAGAAGAGAGGATTTGTGTTAAAATATTTCAAAATTATTATAAATGATAAATGATTCAGATGTTGCAGATCTACTACTTTTGAATAGCTGAAGTATAAAATAGGGTTAGAAAGGGGTTACACAGATTTTGATATTAACTAATATTGCTGGGTACCACCTGGAACTCCACTTGGAGAACCACTGCTTTTCCCCGCATGAACCCCAGCTTCCTATTCTGGCTATGTAATTATACGGACATTCCTGATCTACAAGCTCACAGCGCATTGCATTGCCATGCATTGTGAGCTTGTAGATCAGCTACCGTATCTTCGCCAAAGTTGTAGAGGGAAAAAAGGAGCAGCCCAAATATAGGGCCCAGACCGACCCCGGACAAGAACGTACGTACATTATATAGATTTAAGTGGTTGTACTGTACGGTTAACTGTAAAACAGTGACCCATCTGTCTATTTTTTGTACTGTCAGAGTTCGTAGAAAAAGTCCTTTTGGACACCTACTGAAATGGACAGGTGCGAAATGAACTTGAAAAGAGAAAAAAAGGGGAGTCCCGCACTGACTGATAGCTACTATCAGAGTTAAAATGACCATTACAGATTTTCCCAAACAATGAATCTGAACAATAAGATAAGTTGGGATACACACTACTACATTTTAAATGAAGAGGATTTCATTTCCATCACAAATGCCTTTATTAACATTGTTTTCATAAAATGTAGGCTACGCTACATTACAAACTCAACATAAAACTTGGGAGTGTATTTCAGCAGTGCATGCATACAGCAAAAACACAGTGTATAATATCAAGTGCAAAAAGAACAGGTTAGACTCCAATACACACAAAGAAAGACAGGTGGCCACAGGTATGGTATCATAACATAAAAGGTTTGCATAGGTTTTCAAAGAAAAAGATAGAAAGTATACCAAGTAGTCATTATTCCATGACATACAATGGCTAAACATGTGATAATGTGGTGTTGACTGTTAAACAGTGAGAGAAAAGAGCTGTAAGAAATGAAACATGTGGCAAGAAAAGAGAACATCAAAGTTAGTAGCTATTCACAGTCAGGAGAAGGTATCATCATATCCACATCACAACCATGGGACTTTCTTTGTCTTCACAGTTCACTCAAAGTGCATTGGAGAGAAAAGTTCATCTTACATTGCTCACCACCAACTACAATCATAAGTCACTTGTCAGTCATTTATTTATTTCATTTTTAGAGGCATGCCCCTTTCTTATCTATAGATATGCTCCTGCAATAAAACTGATTTGTGCATCTCCATCCATCTGCAAGTTTTTTTCCCCCCTTTGCAAAGACTTGCTATTATAAGTGTCTTTTAGCACACTTAATTTCTCAATGTCTGGTCTGTGTATTAGTTGTACACATGGGGTTTCCCATGATGCATTTCATTCACATTTTGGTATAGCCTCATTGTCAAATTATTTATAATTGTTCACAATAGTTTATAGATAATATTGTTTTTCAAAAATATGTGACAAATATAGCCATTTCTATGGTAATTTTAAAGTGACTGAAGTTCAAAAGATTAGTGATAATAGGATATCAATTGGAAATAAGTGTGCTTTAAGATTCAATTGTAACAATTGGGTATCTGTGCAAGATCTTCCAACATCAAACTGCACGCCTTAACCCTTAAGATTCTGCAAATCCTGCTTCCAAAATGCTTCAAAATGTACAGAACCTAGCACTGTACTGGAAAGACATTCAATATGAAATGTTAAGAGTTCTGATGTGGAATACAATGTGTACATTGTGGTAAGAAAATTCCTTACAAGTAGAGTAGAAGCCCTTCATCTTCTCTAGTATCACTTAGAGATGCACCATTACCACACTGGCATCACATATTCGCCACATACCAGTCTAAAACTACGTACTGGTATGGAAGAATTCTCGCTTCCAGAACTAATGTCTTAAAATAAAGAGCCACGTGTTACATGGAATAAATCATTATATGATTTAAATGTGCTTCTATGGTATGTAGAACAATTGCACTTTTGTATAATAATAATATCAACCTAATTTTCTACATCAGTATTATTAAAATTGAGTTAAAATTTGGAACTCAGAATTGGTATCAGAAGTGAAAAAAAGAAAAGAAGTATTGGTGCATCTTCAGTGCAGACATATACACTGGAAAAAATACCCACTTATTCACTCACATACACAGTGTAATTGGGCCAGAAGTATTTAACACAGGAGTGCTTGTTTGAAATAACTGGAAGTGCATCTTACCCTGACTCC
Organism: Gymnoscopelus microlampas; assembly: GCF_963454915.1. NCBI lineage: Eukaryota > Metazoa > Chordata > Actinopteri > Myctophiformes > Myctophidae > Gymnoscopelus > Gymnoscopelus microlampas. Next base: position 43,434,353 of record NC_139962.1, read on the forward strand.
TCAAGGCAAAGCAGTGGCAAACTTCAATTCCATGTGGAGCTCTCACCTCACAGAGAGGTTTTAATATCATGATGGAAATAATAACTACATTGGCAACAGTACCACAGAGACCATCTCTAATGGACTGACTTTAGGACTTTTCCAAAAAAACTAAGTGGTCAGGAACAATCAAAGTTTTTCCATAACAAGTCTTAATGACTTTAAGTGGACTGTCCCACTGAGACCACAGTGATGTAAACAGAGGCGTGAACACAGAAATGAACTCTGCTTTTCATCCAGCTGAGCTCAGTTTTTAAGTAAAGGAATAGATTTGTAACAGATTGTTGTATAGGCCTAACTATGAAGGCACAGCCCAGCTTAAAAACAAAACAAAAAAACAAATCAAAATGTATGGTCAGTAGGTGATTTCAAAATATTCTACAGCATGTTTGCCATATCTATCTCACCCTACCAATATTCCATTGAGTCAGGGAGAATTGTTGCAAAACATTAGTCTTGGGTCTGTAGTAGCTACAGCCATCGTTTTGTATTGTACATCCGAAAGTTATTATGACTGTGTGACCCTTAACACCAGCAGTCATCAGCATTATCACTACCAGATAGACATGCCTTTCTCTGAAAACATACATTTACAAAGACAGTACAATAAGGAATATTTTAAATTATGTGTTGAGTTTTGAAAATGGCCCACATTTATATTTTTTACATTTGGATTCATAGAAAATGATTTTTCAGTAAATGATGTCTGTTTCAACCTGAAGGTGAGGGAAATAAAATAATAAAACCTGCATTTGGAATATTGTGAGGTCCACAATTGGTCTGAGGTAAATGCACTCTTGCAAACAACAGAATGTCAAGTCCACAGTGTCACAACAATCATTTTCAAGGTGTCTATCCATTCAGAACAAAATGTTCTGTGTAGCCTACTATTCACAGTAGAGAATGAATGGGAATGGTGGCAAGTGCAGCAATAGTGCATCATTTGCAACGGTAGCCTTCATGATTTAGTGAAAACGGTATTATGAGGTGTTATAGAAAATTGTTCTGCAGAGAAAACACTGTATAACTTCGGTCTGAACATCCTGTACCTTTTTTGTGCAAGCCAGGAGGAAGGAATGAACATGTCACTGGTTGGTCCAGCCACTTGCTAGTTGCTTCTTCATTTCCAGTGCTCAAATCAAACATACTGTATAATGCTTGTTATAGATGATCTGGTAATAAAGGTGATACTTAAGAAGCTTTTTATGGAAGGAAGGCATTGTAAGATATTCGATGCACTGCAACCCCCCATGGCTTGTATAAGGCATTTGGAATGAAATGACAGTGGGGCACAATACATTAATTCTCTATAACAAAATTAACTGCCACTTATCATTAAGACAATGGCAAGGTTCCTGCCACCAAACCTGTTATTTTGGAGAATATGCAACAGAAAGCCGGTCTGGTTCATTTGGGGAGCTACGTGCGTCAAAGCTGCTTCATATTATTGACTGTTTGAGCTAGTCTTCAAAATATCGATCAATAACATCTCATTGAGTAAAACCTGTCGATTGATCTTTAGCCAGACTAGTAATCTAGCCAAAAATTCCTCTGCGACTGTGAAAAGAATAGTGATGCGTAAAGTGGGCATGTCATGATGCCGGGCACGTTTTCCGAGGCACGTGTTTCATCGTTACATAACGTGGACGTGCCCCCTATCAGGGGGTGCTGAAGTGGACAGCACCCTGATAACAAAATGATCAAACCGGGCACCTAATCAGGGCTTTATCTCTCGATCGGTCAAATCTGTGTCAAATCTGTCAAGCACATGACTATAGAGCCAAGGGAAATTAATTTCGAACAATGTCACAAAATGACAGCTGCGTGACAACGGCAGTAAACTCATGAACAACTGGCTATAATCTTCATTAAGGTGCCCGATAACCGTCTGCAGGCACGGCAATTACGCACAACATTAGAAGCCAAGAAAGACACCATCTTTAGTTAGATGAAGTGGATCCAGCCGTTCTCCCATTCCCGCGGCGGGGACATCTTCAACCTGTGACGCCGCACTTTGTAGTTGTTCCCATGGTTATTGTCCCAATATTCTTCCCCTCCGACACAGTACTTAATAGCGAACTGCAACGTGCCTCCGTTCTCCAGAAATGTCGGCGTGACGATCTTGAAGCGGAACTTGTCGGTGACGCCGTCGCTCGAGTCGGGCACGTAGGACGCCAGGCTGTCCATGAACGTTATCCAGTTGTTGATGGAATACCTCAAATGCACGCTTTTCTCAAACGCCAGATTTAACACGCGCACGATGCCGGAAAGACTGGACTCGTCCGCCTCGACCGTTTCCAACAGCACCTTCACCTCTCTCACCTTGTGCTGAAAGCCGGGCAGCGTGCCTGGATTCGTGAACTGCAACTCCATGAACACAGACTTATCTGGGCCCCGGGGGAACTTCGTGTCAATACGGTGGAGGTGGAGCGGCCCTTTATTGGGGACCTTCGCCAGGATCCGCTCTGGCACCTCCGGCGTGTCTGTGTCGTCAAAGTGCTTGACGGAGATGAGCTCCAGACCCAGGGAGTCGGCGAAGCGGACCTTCTTCTGACTGCTCGGGCTCCTGCTGCGGGAGATCTGGAGGCTCGCCCTGGCTATGGGCGTCGGGAGAGACTTGCACCTCCGACGCAGATTGGGACTCTGTGGAGGCTTGAGGAAGATCTCCCTGCCTCTCGGCCTCTCGTCCACCACGGGGCACTCGGCGGGCTCGCACGTCCCGTTCATCATGTCGAAATCGTCCCCATCCTCGAGCCGCGTGTTTGCCGCCGCCAAGCTCCCGAACAGTCCTGCTATGCAGCTGTAGTTCCTGGGGAGACAGTTCTTTGGAGGCAGCATGCTGATCACCACAGGGTGCACAGACTCCGTTTCCATAAAGCGGGTACAATCTGTTCTCTCTCTGCAGAAGCGAAAGTGATGCTGCTGAGGAAAGGAAAGGACCGGCGAGAAGATGATGCCGTCAGGTGTCTGCGGTCCGCCGCGCGGATAGGCGCCCTGGCCGCGTCAGAGGTTGACACCGCGCAGCCCTGAACCAATAAGCCAAGCTGTTGCTAAATGCACTCGCTAAAATTTTCAAATTCTACCCATGCGACGACAGCTATAAATCCTATCCATTTAATTATTTAAGTTGCAACACCGGGGTTTCCTTCCACGCGCTCTGCTCGTTTCCAGCAACGTGCCGTTTTTTTGCAGTGTCCTTTCCTTTCACAGTGTGAATATGCGGAGTGGGCAGAGCTTGATATGATGCTGATGTGTCTGTGTCTGTGACTCTGTGTCTCAGTGGGATGCTTGCTGTGGGAACACGACGTACCGACCGAGCTGCTATAGCTGGCCAGTGGCCACTAGTCTAACCAAAACATGCGCTTTCCTCTTTGACAAGCGATAAGAATGTGTGGACTCCCCTTTCATGTATTAAATATTATGCAGACATTGTTCTGTTATTATGCAAATATATAATTTGACAATATTATGCGATAATACAAATAGTCATATAGGGCCTAGCATATAGGAGGCAATGTACAGGTGTCAAAAACGATAATCAAACATTTGATTACGTTTAAATGTGTTTTTCTATTTGCAATATTTTAACCACTTAAAGTTAACCCTTTAGTAAACTGGACCTGAGTTGGCTCTGTACCCTTTTTTCATCTAGCCTACACCAAACCTCTTCGCCAAAAAAATAGCCGATCTACAACATCATGCATTGTGATTGTGAACTTGTAGGTCTGCTATTTTTGGCTGATGTTCCCCCAGTCCCCAGAATATGGATGCTGGGTTTCAAGTGGTTCATTAATGCTATTGATCATTGGATAATTGTATTACAATCACTGGGTGACCGGCTGGCAAAAGGGGTCTGTTTCTTACATAACAAAGGGCGATTGAAGTGGGGTGCACCCAGCCCTGGTCCATCTCTAACGCTGTGCCAGGCGCGCTGCTCTGTTCATAGACCGAAAATTCCACTGCCGTGCGAGGTCTCAGTCTTTAGTAAAAATAAACAAAACTATTTCACTACTCACCGAAACAAAGGCTGTCTATTCTCCAGGGTGGGAAGCCTCCCAGGACCCCACCTTCTCTGTATGATACACATTTTGGGCAGAAATTTAAAAAACAAATATTTACTCCACTGCGCCCTCTACAGATCTGGTCAATGGTAATGTATATCAACCAGATACATTAAACAAATCCATCTGGTGGACATATTTAATTTTCTGGTCAAAAAGTGTATTATACACAGAAGGTGGGGTCCTGAGAGGCTTCCCACCCTGGAGAATAGACTTTCAATAAGATAAAACAGCCTTTGTTTTGGTGAGTAGCGAAAACGTTTTGTTTATTTTTTACTAAAGACGGAGACCTCGCACGGCAGTGGAACTTTCGGTCTATGAACAGAGCAGCGCGCCTGGCAGGGCGTTAGAGATGGACCAGGGCTGGGTGCACCAGTGAATCTCACCCCTCCCACTTTCCACTACGTCACATCAAGTGCGGCTTCTTGGAGTTGCCATGGTGACGGCGTTCCAGCACTCTTCTTTCAAACGCATTTCCGTGTCTTGTCTCTTGTTTTAGCTTTGCTCCTCATGACGAGCCCCACACATATTGTGGGGTAGATGGATAATCCTGAACACAGTTTATTAATAATGTAATGCCGTTATATCTCCTTTAGACCGGATGCAATATTTTATTTATTGGAGGAGTGCGCCATCTCCACCTGACACGCTCCAATGCGTGTGCAAACACACTTCGAACTCAAACTGCGTTTTGGTGAGTGGACTTCAAAGTGGACGAACTGGATTTGAATTAGGCCTATATGTAATATTTTATTATTATGGACTACTTAGTGGTGTAAAGTAACTAAAGTACATTTGCTCAAGTACTTAAGTAGCCTACAATTTTGAGGTATTATACTTTACTGGAGTATTTCCAATTTTCAATACTTTTACTTCTACTCCACTACATCTCAGAGGCAAATGTTATACTTTTACTACACTACAATTATTTTAAAACTTTAATTACTTTGATTATTATTACAAAACATAATATCAACTACTTCAGTCCTATATTTCGGCCATTTGAAAATAGCCGATCTACAAGCTCACAATGGGTCACGATAGATGCATTGTGAGCATGTAGATAAGGATAAGGATAATTCCTTTTAACAGCATGTAGACAGCATGTAGATCGGCTATTTTGAAACGATTGTTATACATTTGAAAACGTGTTAAACGCATAATGAGTACTTTCTACTTTTGGTACTTTTGATGCCAATACTTTTGTACTTTTACTCACGTAAATTTTGAATTCTGGACTTTTACTTGTAACAAAGTATTTCTATGTTGCAGTATTGATACTTTTACTTAAGTACAACATTTGAGTACCTTTTCCACCACTGGGACTACTTCAGCGGCACAGCACCATAGATGTACAGTATAGGCTACATGATATGGCCTACAGTCTCATGTAGTTTACTAATTGTCCAAAGAAAAAAATACATTTGATCTGAAACGAAAAGCTAGCCTAGATATCTTTTTTTAATCTGTATTATTGGTGATCTGTGTAGATATTTTTCTTCTTTTGATTTCTCTGTATAGATTTCACCCCGAATTAAGCCTTCTTCTCACATGATGGCAAACATAAAAGAATGTGACCAGATGACTGTGGAAGACTCAGATGAGCCAGGATATTGGGAACAGCCAGGCATGGTTGCAGACAGGGACAACATCGATGGACTTATAGATATCAGTGAGGAGAACTTCTGGAAAGACCAGGAGCGTAGTGCGCATCATTGTCCCTCTGGCTGGGAAGAGGCTGTAAGTCACATCCAACACAAACCTTTGACTAGTGTGTATGTCTTACTTTCAGGCTTCATGTTGGCTAATGGCAATTTATTCTCCATCACACAACAGTGTTGTTTGCAGAAAATAGCAGATTTGCAAGCTCACAACACGTTTGTGTTTGGTGCAGGGGCATCGTTTGGGGACTCGGGGGGTGGCAATTGCCAGCCCCCCCTTTCGCATTTACCCTATAAGCATTATGGTCTTTTATTTACTCCACCACTGAAGATTAATCTGATTTTAGATCAATACTTATAGACGGTTAGACGCATGCTTTCCCCCCCCTGCAACCATACAGTGCATTCATTAATCACTTGGTCAATCAACCGGCCTCTCTATTTTGGGCATGTCATTTCAGGCAAATCTTCTTCTTTGTTTTTTCTCACCCTATCAAAACAAAACAAAGCTCTCTCATTAGATACCAGATTATAGTATTAACTGTGGATTTCACTGTGGGCTTCTAAACCTAAAGTATCAGCCTACACCAAATTATTTATACTCAACAATACAGGCATAGAACATTAGTTGCATGGGTCATTGAACAAAATCAATTTAGATGTAATAAAATGAGCCAATGAAAATATCAGGATTATATTGTTAAAAAAAAACATACAGCAGTTGATGCCCTTTTAGTTCCTCCATGTTTCATGTGTCAGCTTTTAGTATTAGGTAAATTCTTAGCTGCCAGTACTTTATTTACCCAAATCACTTCAGCACTATCTTTCAGCTTTGATGTGCTGCCTAGTTGAAGCTGCGATGTATTATTATAGCCAATTGAAGAAACAAGACGTCTACTAATCATGTCCAGCAATTACATTTTTTAAATACATCAGTGCTCTTGAGTTCATATCAACATTGTATCTGGTTTGGAAACAGGTCCAGGGCTGGGGCAGCGCCGCTCCGGCAGTGTGTACGCTTCAGCCTCAGAGGAAAGGGAAGAAGCCCAGGAATGGCGAGCCAGACCCCCACTGCCTTTTGTGTGTTGACATGAGACTCCCTGACTTAGATACCTCGGCCGTCGCTCCGGATTACCACTGCGAGCCACATACTCAACCACATGACACCGGCCTCCACAACACCACTCCATCAAGGCCCCTGAGCACCTCCTACAGTCACACCACTGAATCAGCCCCGGCCAAGCAGGCCCCAGAGTGCCTTGTCCTCAATGACCTGCAGAAAGCCACTCATCACCTCTTACTCGGTGAAAGTAGGGTAGCGGAAAGGAAGCCCAGGGAATCTCTCCAGCCACACCACCTTCCTTCCAAATACCGTCTTCTGAGGAGCAGGCCGAGTAACATACTGCTTTCCATAAACAGCTTTACTGTCTTACCACCAGTCCATCCACCCCAGCTCAGACCCCAGAAGATGGCTGGTCAGATCTGCTACGGTGAGCCTGGATCGGAACATTGCGGGACCAGCGGAGAGACATTAGAATCAAATGCGGACCACATCATTTCTTCCAGGGAGGCAACAGGTGACGAAAGAGGGGAGGTAACAAGAGTAGATGACACCTACAGTGCAGCCTTCAACTCAAAGTACTGCCCATGTCAGCAGAATCACCACCTGCTATCCACTTTCAGTGTCTGTGTCCCTGAGAGGTATGAGGTGTCCCTCACCTCCATAGCTGACACTGCCCCCCGCACCAGTTATTCTACAGGCAGGCATCTCAAGCAGGCCCCACGGAGCAACAGCAGGCGAGCCAAACAAATAGCAGCCACACCACAGCTGCCTATACTGTTAGGGACCAAGGTGCCTATGAGGGCGTCTGCTCACAGACTATTGTGAACAGTTAGTCTCACTGTGAATCCTCTTACTCTGTATGAGTGCACAATTAAAAAGATATTTTTTTGTAAGACTAAATTTATAAATATAAGAAAATAAGCTCAGGCCAAGGCTCAGAAAATTAAGGGGGAAAACACTTGTTATGTTTGTACTAATTGTGAAATTGAATTTTCATTTGTTTGTGGCTATAAGATGTATTTATTTATTTTTTCATGTAGCATTACTCAGCATTCAACTCATACATTAAAAAGGATATCTGTCCAGGTCACTATTTTGTAGATGGCATGAGAAATGGAATGCAAAAAGTGTTTATAATATGACAATGGTGGACAGGAATGAAAAGAGATTTTTTGTTATTTTTGTTTCGTGTGTTGGAAATCTAGCAAACTGGCAACATCTTCCAAATGTTGGTTGGAAAAAGCTGTATGAAAAGAAATGTTGAGCACCACATTTCATACAAGCCTTGTGTAGTGATGATGAAGCCCTCCTGCTTGGACAAACACAATCACAAATACAGTACACACACATACAAAATACACATCATATACACAGTAAATGCCTCTGTTAATTTATTCATTTGTAACTCTTGAGTACACAAATGCACATGTGTACACTCAGAGTTAAATGAACACGTCCGTGACTCCTAGGGGCTCCTCAGAGTTACTAAAGAGGGGCCACCAAATCTTTGTGTGATAGGAGCGTCCCTATTCTGACCGGAACATAAGCCGTAAATAGACGATCTACAAGTAATTAAATAATGTCTGATTATACACATTAACATGAATTAATAGAGAAGCTAATGTGTACAAAATACAAAAAACGTTAATTTACACAAGTCTATGAAGCCATTCATACAATATGTAGTGGGGGTCCCTGCTTCATCTCTCTCTCAGCTAAGGGGTCCTTGGCCTGGAAAACGTTGAAGACCCCTGCTTTAGATGTTATCTGTGTACATTCTACACTTGTGCCGACAGTTTCCCACAAATGTTTCTCGAGCTGTTCTCGTTACCCAGCAACTACAACTGCCATCCAATGAAAAGCAGAGCTATGTGGCTTGCACTTTAAACACTCCACACCACAAACAACAATATGGTTCTACCTCCTGTCACAATCCCTGTGCTGTGGACTGTAACCTAAACCACTGCCAAATGCATCTGTTAGGTCATAAGAAAAGTAACAACTGCAAATCTAGTTAGTTCACATTTAATATTGTAACCGTTTATCTGCCAGGATAAGCAGAGTATGCAGTTCACAATTTGGCAGCTCTTTCTTAGGTGCAAGGACAATTGGATTATTCTTGCTGATTGCCATCCAGACCCTGGTTGCTATAAAATACCTGTGCAGTAGACTATGGATATTGACAAATGTATGCGGACGCTTGGATCCTTCAAACATGGCATGTCATGCATTACTCAGGGCCGGTCAATTACTGCAGTGTTTGTATGGATTAGTAGGATGAATGTCAACTCCTGCTCCATTATTCTACCTCTGGGATGCTTTCCTTAAGTATTATCATATCACTACTTTGTGGCATTGCAATTCTAACAGCAGCCACTATATTAACATAAATGTTGAATTCACCTGAAAGTGCATGCTTTTGTGTGCAATGACATGCAAAATAAAATAATTAAATGTAAAGTCTGTTTGTGTAGCTTTGTTGCTTTATCTGGACACTTTGTACAACCCGGAATTCAGCGTTCTGTACTCTGTAAATTGATTAACTGTAACACTTTCTTCAATATTTAGTGACGAAGACAAATATTTCTTTAGCACTTTATTAGATTTCATTTGTAGTATAGCTTCGGCAACTAAAACAAGACAACCTTTAACTACACATTTAGGCAACAGAAACATACTTAAACAAAGGCTACTCAGAGACAAAATGACAATTATGTTCTGTATCTGCATGCAAATTAAAGCACTTTACTGACACTTAAGCTATGTAGATATTTAACATTGTTTTTTTTTGTGTATGTGTCCCCCAGCAAGCCCAGCAATTCCAACTTCATGAGCAATAATTTAGAAGTTGTTTTTCGAGTAGAGATGATTTGACAGTTGAACGTAAAAAGTTAAATACTATATAACAGTAGTGTAGAATGTTTTGGATGCAGTGCAAAAACATGACCATGTAATATCTGGGCACAGTATCTTGTACATTCATCAAGTTTCAAGGGAACATCTAGAAACTGTTATCAGGTGAACCCACCCTCCTCAAATAGACATTAATAGTATTGAACAAATGCTGCCTAAAAAGAACACAATACTGCATAGCCTTCACAGATTCTTGACATGACTGGACATAGAGGAATCAGGAATGCTTTTCAAACACAAATTACTGAAGGCATTCTAACGTTTCATGCAACAAAAATGCACATACACAACTGATTAAACATGCAAAGATAAACAAAAAGTATTTTGAATATTATTCAACATCAATTTGTTTTCAAAATCATAAAATTGATAACCATCTAAGAGCAGCAAATTGTTTACAACAAAACATATATATATAAAAAGTATAATACTTGGTTTAAGGCACCAACATAACAAAATGAAGAAATACTCAAGGCCTAAATGGTCCCTAGAAAACAGTGTGACTGGGGTGCCTGTGCAAATGAGGTAACTCTGTAACATGGTGGAAAGCCTAGTTCAGACAAAAGATTTGCAACTAGACAAAACTGTTTAAGCTCAATTTATCCTTTGCTGTATGACGGTGTTGCACGACGAAAACAGCTATACTTTGTTGTATGACAATGAAACAGCTATAATCTTTAAGAGCTTGTTGATCTGCCGTTTTCGGCATGCAACACCGTCGTACGACGGAGCATAAATGCAGCAGAGAAGAATTGCAGTGGTCTGAAGCTCCCATACGAAAACCAAATGCATGACCAAAGCACTAGGTTACTTTGACAGTAGCTTGTACAAGAGACAGAGGGAAACAAAGCACGTCCCATTGGTAAAAGCTCAAATCCAGGCAATTACAATAGAAGAACTTCAACTAGGTTATAAAATATTATAACAATAGGTTATAATATTTTAGGTGGTGAACATACAGTCACATTTCACTCATAGGCAGAAGAGAGGCTAATGCTCTTGGTTTCTGTACAGCATTGTTATTGTATCACTTCAACAGAGCGCTGATACTGTATACACTTGCAGCCAGCTAATAAATAAGTCAGACGGCGACAGTCTAGTCTACTAACCGTCTCAAAGTCTTCGCTTAACTATAGAGGCCAAAGACAGTAAGGTGATTACACAAGACCACAGTTCACAAGCACATTTCAATAACTGCTGTGACAACGAGAATTGAGCGTAGCCATTTACTTACTTACCTGTGAAACATCTATAGGATTAGTGATAGATACATTGTATGACCCTATAAGACCAAAACCCACCGTTTCCCATTAGTGTTTCTAATTAGTTCCCTTTGCTCCAGTAAATGGAAACCATAACTTAGAGCTAAAGCTACAATAACAGTCTAGACATTTGTGTGCTTCCAATTTTGTGACAACTCCTGTTTCAGAATGACAATCCCCAGTGCCCCCCATACAGAAATGGCTTGTTGACATCAGTGAGAAAGAACCTCGATGGTCTGTACAGGGTCCTGACCTTAACCCTATCGAGCACCTTTGGAATGAACTGGAACGCCAATGTGAGCCAGGTCTAATCGCCCACCATCAGTGTCTGACCTCATTTATGGTCTTGTGGATAAATGGAAGCCAAGCACAGACATTGACATGGCGTTGTCTTGTTTGCCACTATAACACTGTCCAGTATTCTGGGATGGCTTTTCACTAGTTGAAAGAATTGGAACATTGCTGCAGCAAATTGCTTCCATTCAGCCACAAGAGAATAAGAGGAGTCAGACACTTACTTTGGATGAGCAGGCCTGGCTCGCATTTGACATTCCAATTCATTCCAAAGGTGTTTGATAGGGGGCAGTTGTGATGATGATGAAAACAGAGAGACAGAGCCTCTAGCCAGCACCTCAACTGAACACATGAAAACACAAGTTAATGTAGAGCACTGTGGAGCATCACAACCAACTAATGATGTCCAGGTCCTCTCTGCACACTGTTCTGAATCGAATACAGTGCTCAGTCTAAAATCACTAAAATCACACAAGGCACAAAATGTGGAAGAACAAACCTCGTCTTTGAGGGACAGCTTGTTTCTCAAAGACGAGGTTTGTTCTTCCACATTTTGTGCCTTGTGTGATTTTAGTGATTTTTAGACTGAGCACTGTATTCGTTATCAGATTCAGAACAGTGTGTACTTGAAAGACAAATCCCTTTAGTTTTATACAGTAGTTTGTGGCAAATGTTTAGGTCAGGAGTAAATACTTTAGTTATTTAGATAGTGACAAAGGATATAATCAAAAGGTAAAATACATTCACCACTTATCCCGATGCAGTTTGTAAGTCGCTCTGGAAGAGTGTCTGCTAAATGCCTAAAAGTGTAATTGTCATTCTGAAACAGGAAACAGCCATTTGCAAACTGTTATACCAACAAACTGGAAGCATACAATTTTCTAGAATGTCAGTGTAGTTGTAGCATTAACATATCCATTTAATGGAACAAAGTGCACCAATTAGAAACACTAATTAGACAGGGGGCCCACTGACTTTTGGTCATATACTGTAGTGTACCTTTGAAGCATAACAGGTTTAATCAATGCTTTGAACATATTTGCAGGGTGTATAAAAGGTTTTGCTTTGTAATTATTTAATTTAAGTAGACCTTACTGGCACAACAGCGTGCTAAAATGAGAGGGTGCTCATCATGAGGAAGTTGACAATCTTGCCAATGACATAAAAACAGCAGGGGCAGGCATCAGAGACACAAGCAGAGAACTGCTATTACTGTAAATGCATGCTTCAACGCTGGCCCTGCAGTTGAAGACTTCATGACTATTTCCAAACTGCAGTAGTAGTGATTTGTTAGTTAAGTTAGCTAAATTTAGCTAAATTAAAATGCCGGTTTCTGTGGAGTAGCAGACAAGCTTCACATTGATTCCATGAGGTGAATGCAAATTGTCTTAGAAAAGAGGACAATTCAACAGCTTTCAAAAAATTCTGTTGGAGATATTCTCCAATATCTTCCTCTTGAGTGGAATCTTGACAGTAACGAGATGCTAATATCATTTTCCAACTGCTATGAACAAGACCAAACAATGACAAGTATGCTAGTGTTCACACACTGAGATGTAGGAGTAAACTGGCGTTTCAGATAAGACACATACAATATTATTTCATGTGCAAATAAATATGTAAACTGGCAGAGGATTCAATAAGTCATGCCCAATGAACTAATAAAGTGCAGCTGAGCGATCGGCGTACATGTCTACAAATGTTTCTGGACATGATGCCCCCCAATGGAATGTTCAGAAACTTGGCTGAATCCTTCCTGCTATGATGGACTTCAACTGTAGTCCCGCAGTCGGGCGACAGTATAGGTCTCCTAAGAGGGAGAGGCAGACACCAGAAACATGTGCTGCAGGGGGTGAAGCAGCTCCACTCGGGAGGCCTTCAGCTGTTGGGTTTCTCTGGTTGCTGAAAGAGAGCAGCACACAGCTCCTCACACGTCTGGGTCTCCACAGAGCTGAAGTGGGACTCCATGTTCCAGGCCATGTCTGCTGACAGGAAGTCGTCCATGACCGTCTGGGTTTCGTTGCTGGTAAGGAAGAGGTGTCCGAGGCCCTCTGCCTGGCTGCTCACAGTCTGGGTCTCAGTGCTGCTAAGCAGTCTCGTGTGCTCACTTTGGGGGATGGCGGGCTGTGCGGAGAGACTTGGGGGCAGGGAAGGGATATCAGTCTGTGTTTCTGTGTCTGAAGACTCTGTGCTCATAGAAAAGCTAGACTGGTGCAAAATGCTGCCCAGCGGCATGTGGCTTCCGGCACTCAGCAAGAAATTGAGGTCAGTCTGAGTTTGAGTATCAAACAGCTCCAGGTCACTGGCCTGGGTCCGACTCTGGCCATCGCTCCGGTCCAGCTGGTCCAGCAGGAGGCAGTCTGTCTGGGTCTGGATGTCCAGAGACTCTAGTGGTGTGTCACCACCAAGTGCTCCCAGCTCACTCTCCTCTGTCTGTGTCTGGATGTGTACTGCATTAAGAAACTCCTCGAAGTCAAAGTCAATGCCGGTATGCTGCTCCTGAACAGAGCCCAGGCTCGGCCCACAGCCTACGGTGGCATCACTGAGTACCTGGTGACCTGACAGAATGTTTTCCAGGTCAGTTAGCAAGGTCATGGTTTGGGTCTGGTTGTCTGCGACGCTGTTGGGGTTAAGCTCATCTGTCTGCACCCCAAAGCACATGCCCCCCGCTGACTTCTCATCCTCATAGAGAGTGTTACCTGCTGCTGTGAGGGAGACATCCATGGCCAGAGCTGTCTGGGTGGAAACGTTGAGCGAGCTGCTGTCAAACAGGTCAGAGCACATGATGGCCTGGTCGGATTCTGGGCCCGTCATAGGCCGGATGGTCTGGGTTTGCCTGGTTATGTAGGGGGTTGATGTGGAGGAGGTGCAGGGTATCTGGCTAAGGCAGGGGATGTCTGTTTGAGCTCCGATAGTGGAGGTGGCTTTGGCTCTGGGGGAGAACGTCTGGGTCTCCACACTGACTGGCAGCAGGACTTGAGCACTCACACTGATGTCTGTCTGGGCGCAGGAGGACACAGAGGATTCGGCTGCAGTACACACACCCATCCCTACCCCTCCATGCATGCGAGATAGGCAAGATATGTCTGTCTGAATATTTGTGGAAGTGCTCCTCCCCCGCTGGTCTCCCAGGCAGCTGGCTGCGTCTTGGGTGTCCGCAGACTCCAGACTCACCTGTACTCCCGTGCTGGTGGGGCCCAGGCTTGAGCGAGAGGAGGCAGGTAGACTGTTCTTGAAGCCCAGGGTCTTAGCATCCATTTGGGGTACCACAGCACTCATGGCCTGCGGCAAGAGGTGGAGGGCGCTGAGGGAGCCTTGGCTATCCACAGCTAGCACCACAGACCTCAAAGCACCACTCTCTGTGGACGGAAGGAGGACAGGCAGGTGGGCCAACTGCATCAATGGTACATTGACCAGGGCTATCTTGGGCTTGGGGAGCAGCAGCTTCTGGAGGCTTTTAGGGGGGCGGGTGGCCTGACTGCTTGATTCCGAGGCGTTGCTTGTCGGCTCATAATGAGGACATGCCTCTGACCACTCTCTGTCCCCACTCATGATCTGACAGGTTGCCTCTTTGGGCTTTACCTTCATAGAGCCGCTCATCAGCTTCTCCATCTTGCGCTTTTTAACCGGGGGGATTCTGCAACGCAGACACAAAAGATAAGACAGTCAAATTGTTAGCACCAAACTTGAAGTGCAGTGTTACAAGTCAAGCCTATATGGGCTTTGCATTCACCTGTGTTCTGTAGGGACCTCGTGGCCAGTTCTGTAGACATGTGACAGTAAAGCTGCCCTGCTGGCATAAGGGCAGCCACATGTGCAGCAATAGGTCTTCCCACAATCCTCAGTGTGGCGTCTCAGGTCCCACTCTGTACTGTAGCCATTGTTGCACTTGGAGCACTTATGTTTCTTCTCAGCATGCATCTTCATGAAGTGCTACAGTAGAATACAGCAGATAGAAGAACAAAAATATGGTCTGTACTTGGTCATAACTCCACAACTTTGGTAATGGTATTTGTCTTTATGATTGCTGGAGTTGATGACATGATTTGCGGTTTTACACTAGCCTGTGGTCATTTTAATAAGAAAATGCATGCACAGTATATGATGCTGCAAATGACCAATTTCTATTCCTCAGGTCCTGAAAGGTTTTCTTATTATGTCAGGCTTACTTGTTTGACCAGAGAGAACTGGGAGAAGGGTCGGTTTGGACCTCTTGGACAGCCTTCGATTGGACAACAGTACAGTTTCTTTGAGCCCTTCATGTCCTTCCTGATGGTGGGATTGACAAGACCATCCTGACAGTGAGAGAGAATGAGAGAAAGATGAGGGAAAGGTTTTCAAGAATGTGGAGCTGCCAAAAACGCAAACTTGTGGCAATGAAAAATGTTGTTTTAAGTTCTGGTTAGTGTGAGATTTTCAGTGTGTGTTTTAACACATTTAATGCAGCTCTATTTAAAGTTTGAAGATCATTCTCTATAGGCCCCAAATCTAAAATGCCACCAATATGTTTAAAATTGGCCAAATAAAAGAAAATCGGACCCTAAATAGAAACAATATCGTTTTTCAGGGGGTTAAGAGACATTTATAGTACGTTTATGGTAGCTTGACCACTCTGCCTATTGAAAACATTAATAATAATAATAATAATAATAATAATAATAATAATAATAATAGAAATATTCAAATTAAGATCTTTTTATATTATCATTATCATGAAGATGATCCAACCTCGGGAAAAACAATGAGAAAACTTAGTACGCAAGTCTCTCAATATGCCTGAGGACAAAAATGTAATGTGGTCAACATAATTATAAAAGTATAGATAGCTCATAAGTGCCTTGCATCTGTATTCGCAGCCACCTACTTTGCTGGGGACCCAATGATGCACTCTTGTAAGTTGCTCTGGATAAGTCTAAATCTGTTAAATTCCAAAATGTATGTTTATTGTACTGGATACAATAAAATGCACATTTGAAATCAAACAAACAAGTCAGAGGCCCCCATGGATTGATTACTTATTTTTCCATGTTTTACAAGGAAGCACAGTTTGCTATGAGAAATGCCCATTATGTAAATGTTTTTTTCATTGGTCCTGAGTCTCTGAACATTTATTGGGTCCGGGGCCTTCACCGGACCGTAACGTCAATCCGACTGATATGCCCATATATTCAGATCTCTGTATCTGTCAGTGCTCGTTCATTTTGCGCTCATATATGGAGATCCCTGATGTCATCAGCGTATATGCCCATACATGGCATGCTGATATGCCCATACTGTACTGTATATGGACATTTCTGCATCTATCAGTCCTTGTTCCTTTTATGCCCACAACCCATATATGTGGAGCTGAGTGATTTGTTTGTGCCTGATGCCATGACAACACAATGAGGTTAGACAACACACTCCACATTTGGGCGTAATTGCATAAGGAACTCCTTTTATGGTTATGGCTGAGTCATGGTGACATGAGTGTGACATCAGAGTTCCGCCCCCCTGCCGGCCCCCCTTAAGACATTAGGAATGACGACAGCTCATAGAGTTTCTGATCAGATACTAGATGGGTAGCTTGCATCAAAAAATGCATACCTTACAATTTGAATCCTGCGCCATGTCGGTTGTCCGTTGTATGTATGTATGTATAAGAGTGATGCAACACTACATCACTCTTACTGTCTGTCTGAAACTTTACACTACATCATCACAACAAACCAACCTGTTACCAAGACGACGATGAGACGGTCGTCCCGAATATGGACACAACGCCAGTGTGACGTAATCTCACGACACGATGAGACGGTCGTCCCGAATATGGACACAACGCCAGTGTGACGTCAGCATGACATCACATCCTACCGACGTCAGCATGACATCACATCCTATGCGCCAAAACTTTACACTACATCATCACAACAAACCAACCTGTTACCAAGACGACGATGACGATGAGACGGTCGTCCCGAATATGGACACAACGCCAGTGTGACGTAATCTCACGACACGATGAGACGGTCGTCCCGAATATGGACACAACGCCAGTGTGACGTCAGCATGACATCACATCCTACCGACGTCCTACCTATAAATTCTAGGATGCCGTCAGATCGCACCAGTTCGACGGCTTCCATCCTCAACACAACCCACGCCGCCAAAATGACCACCACTTCACCCCACGAAGGAACTCTCTCCACCACAATGACGACAACTTCACCCGACAAAGGTACTCATTCCACTCTGTCTTCTCACACGCCACTTACGCCACGTAATGTATATCTGCAAACTATAAGTAAATGCCAGTGGTGACCCACGCCTGGAGGAGTTCGACAAGTGGACTCTCAGCATTGGCGATGGCACAGCCAATGATGACAACAACTTCGTCTCCATCCCCGAGGACATGTGTTTCCACATTCAAGCCAACACCGCCCTTGACAACACAGCAGAGGAGAACTCCATGAAGGAGTTCTGCAACACCATCTTCCCTGACTTGCCCAACAACTTCACTAACACTGGGTGGATGGATGGCAGATCACTGCTTGCCCCTACCAACAGGGAAGTCGACACCATCAATGACATCATGGAGACCTGGATGCCAGGTACCTCCACCAAGCTCAGCAGTGCTGACACCCTGGAACACGACCAAGACGCAATGCGCTTCAACGTGGAATATCTAAACACCCTCTGCCCCCATGGATTTCCCAGGCACATCATCACCCTCAAGCCTGGCATGCCTTTGATGCTACTCCGCAACATCAGCCCCAAAGACGGACTCTGCAATGGGACAAAACTCTTATTCCAGAGGACCCTCAACAACAAGCTGCTGCTGTGCAAAATAGCAGCCACGCAAAAGGAGGTCCTCATCCCTCGAATAAAGTTCATTCCTGATGCTGGACTTTTCACTTTTGACTGGGCCAGGCGACAGTTTCCAGTCCGCACTGCTTTCGCCACCACCATCAACAAATCACAAGGGCAAACACTTACAACAGTTGGGGTCTGGCTTCGATCCCCTGTCTTCACTCACGGACAGCTCTATGTTGCCAGTTCAAGAACCGGTGACCCAGCAGCCCTGAAGTATGCCATACACCAGCAGGAAAACCACACTGAAAACGTCACTGAAAACGTGGTTTTCACAAAAGTGCTTCTTCCCCACTGAGGTAAGGCTGTCGCATTCTTCCATGTGTCGTTTCTGATTGCTCTACATTACTAACAATGCCTACAACTTCACACAAACATCACTGTCTTCACTCTCACATGATCCATGGTGGACGTCTCACATTGTGTGCTTGACTCCTGCCTTCGCCTTTTCTCCCATTCTGCAGGCTCTGCCATGACAACCTGTGGGCCTGACGACGTCGCCACTGTCTTTCACACCATTTCATTCGTATACACCTTTTACACCAATAAACTGCTCACTTCATCTCCTGCCATTTGGTCTCTCTTTTAACATTGTACACCACTGCACACTGCTCACAGGTCTGCCATGCCAGGTGTGAGTAATCACAAAGTGGGTTTGGGTCATTGCAGAGGTGATGCACGTCACCTCTTTGTGAAGTGGGTATTTTCAAAGCCTGCCGTGGATTTAAGGGAGCACAAAACTCTCTCTCACACTGTGAGGTGCCTGTCATGGGGCACTGCCAAGTGGACGACGCGTCGCGCTAGACGTTCGGGCCGCGTAGCGGCCCGAACTTCTAGTAATATACAAGTATATTATGCTTGTATAATACTATAAGTTCGGGCCGCTATGCGGCCCGAACGTCTAGCGTGACGCGTCATTCACTTTGCAGTGCCACCTTACAGGCACCTCACAGTGTGAGAGAGAGTTTTGTGCTCTCCTAAATCCACGGCAGGCTTTGAAAGTACCCACTTCAGAAAGAGGTGACGTGCATCACCTCTCCAATGACCAAAACCCACTTTGTGATTACTCAGACCTGGTATGGCAGACCTGTGGGGAGTGTGCAGTGGTGTACAATGTGAAAAGATAGTTGAAATCGCAGGAGATGAAGTTAGCAGTTTATTTGTGTAAAGGGTCGTCGGCGTGGGTTGTGTTGAGGATGGAAGCCGTCGAACTGTGGTCTCCAATGAGCGTTTCCGGCGCGATGTCTGGCGTTGTATCTCCAGCCGTTGTGGCTTTGGTGAAGTTGTCGTCATTGTGGTGGAGAGAGTTCTTGTGGTGGAGAGAGTTCCTTGTATAGATTATTACTATGAATTTATAGGTAGGATGTGATGTCATGTGATGTCATGCTGTCGTGAGATTACGTCACACTGGCGTTGTCATCGTGATGTCAGATTACGTCACACTGTATAGATTATTACTATTTATCGCTATGGAAGCCGTCGAACTGGTGCGATCTGACGGCATCCTAGAATTTATAGGTAGGATGTGATGTCATGTGATGTCATGCTGTCGTGAGATTACGTCACACTGGCGTTGTCATCGTGATGTCAGATTACGTCACACCGTCACACTTGCGTCGCATACGGACAACCGACATGGCGCAGGATTCAAATTGTATATATACTAGAAGTTCGGGCCGCTACGCGGCCCGAACGTCTAGCGTGACGCGTCGTTCACTTTGCAGTGCCACCTTACAGGCACCTAAAGAGGTGACGTGCATCACCTCTGCAAGGACCCAAACCCACTTTGTGATTTGTGATGTCATGCTGTCGTGAGATTACGTCACACACTGGCGTTGTGTCCATATTCGGGACGACCGTCTCATCGTGATGTCAGATTACGTCACACTGGCGTGATGTCAGATTACGTCACACTGGCCACATACAACGTTCGTACATACTGACAACCGACATTGCGCAGGATTCAAATTGTATATATATAGATAGATAGATAGATACACTCGCCTGTTAGTTTGTATTGGCCAGTGCGCTCAGTGCAGTATTTCCGAACGCACCTATAATAAACGTTAACTGGCTCAACAGTATATTCAGTTTTCCATCGTGTCTTGTCACAGCTCTTCAAGCAATCCCTGGATAGCGCTGCTGAAGAGGCTGTCTGCAGACTCCACAGCATTGAATCAATGAACAGCATTGTTATGTAAGAAATGCAGAGCTGGGTGCACTTTAAATGGTACATGATGCAGACCAAAGTATTGAGCTACATGACAGTCATTATTAGCATCATAGTGGTCAAGGTCACCTCCATCTGCTGTACCACTGGAGAGAGAGCTTAAGTGGACAGCTTTGCATTCACCCACTGCATGATGCCAAGGAAACAGACAATGTTCTGAAATACTGCCCATTATATATTTATTATATTTGTATTGTTATGTTGCTGTTAGCACAGTATCGTGGCGGACCTTACCACACTTGCATGTTGCTACTTGTATCTGTATGAGTAGTGACAAATAAAACTTCTTGATTCAGCAACATCAGCTGACAAAACAGGCTATTCTAAAGCCTGTGTACCAAAGAGAAACCATACGTCACCACAAACTATAGTCACTAAGGCTATATAGTCCAACTATGATCTCTTATCAAGCTTAATTGTCATTCCTTATAGTCTAATAATGGTACCATAGTCCTTCTGAGCTGTTGTGGTACTATATAACATCCCAATTTTAGATTAATGTACATCTTATTCATAGTGACAAAGTCATGATCTCACCATTTCTCTACTTGCAGCTACAGTGTGAATTGGGCAGGAATGGATACCAGCACTGACTGTGTAACATAAACATTAGCGTTGTCAAGGTAATGTGTGGTGGCATAGTACCAACACTTGTACAGTCAAACATGAAAACGTAGTTGTTGAGCACAGCAAATTGAAAACTGGTGTGCAATGATGCACAGATAACACAGCGGGCCTCATGTAAAGCCATATGAGCCTTAATCATACCTCATTCTGTCAATCTCAGATGCTATGAATAGTAATATTAGAGAGAAATGACAGTGAGTACTGCCATCAAGGCTGTAGTTTCCTTTTATACTGATGACGGCTTCATTATCACTGCTGTCAGATGCTTCATGCAGCCATGGGGGAAAAAAAACACCTTCACTTTTATCATTGTGCTGCCTTCAAGCACTGCTGCTTTCTACCATACTTACCCCTAGGTGCCCTCCTGTCCTGTGTGAGCTTGTTACATACAAGGATGCCTAAGCATTCTTCTTGCTGGGCATGAGCCACAGAAGGTGCCTTTAAGACCTAATTCAAATTCTAACATTCACCTTTTTCAACAAAGAGCGTAGTCTGTTGCAGGACAAAAGGCAGCCTTTCCAAGGGAAAGAGTGCCATTCACTGAGGGGAAACTGGAATCACTATGCCTCCCACAGGAATCCTGAAAACCAGTGGGTCAGGAGGACAAGGGACAACTGCAAGACTAGAAGGAGCCTTCAATACAACTCCCAACAGCCTTCTTGTATACTGACAGGGTATAAATTACCAGTGATACTTTACTGACAGAGTGTGAAGACAAGATTTATTTAGTTCTTATTCCAAACAACAGCAACCCATAACAAAGGCTATAGCTGTGGGATAGGGCCACTAATAGTAACATTGTGAAACCCCAATGGAGGTTTCACTTTAACAGTTCATCTTGGGGTATGAGGTCACAGCAGTGACCTCGTATCAACGAGGGAGGATTATTCTCCCAACTAATCTCTCGGTTAAAAATAACAACAAGCATATGCGTAGTAGGTGTTAGTTAAAGCCCGTCGTACGACGGTGTCGCTTGCCGAACCCGCTTGTTCGTATAAGCTTCAGTCATCATCATATTAACATGATTACCTTGACTCTGTGAGACTTGACCAGATGCATGTTGAGTGCAGGTGGGTTGGGGAGGATCTTGCCACATCCCTCCACGGTGCAGAGGATGTTGGTCCGCACCTCCTTGCTCAGCTCGCCGATGGACGGCCTGATGATCTCCCGATGCTGCTGACACAGAGCTCCTTCCACCACCGGGATGTTCGTCGGAGCGTTGCCGCTGTCTTCTTTGACCGATGCAGAGGAAGCCATGTTGCAAGTGTCTTTACCGTGTGATGAAAGCCCAGTTGCAGCATTCATTCACGCGCCCGGGGCGCATTTCAGCCATCAGAGTTGTTTTCTGTGTGTGTGTGTGTGTGTGTGTGTGTGTGTGTGTGTACACGACGCAAGACGGATCCGCCCCTTCCCTTCCTACACTCGGACTCAACGTCACCTCCGGTGTTACACCGAAACTGGTGTTTCTTGCGTGTTTGATTGTATGTGTATGTAGCCTGGGATCAATACCATTTTAGGGTTTCTGATCCGGTCGGAGCGGAAATACCTTTACGTCATCACACGGCCGGAACCAATGACTGGAACCACTGGTACTGTGCACCTCCAAAATTATTCCCCTGGTTTAAAATGTGTTTAGTTTGGCTTGATCGTTTTGATTATTTTGGTATGTCCATCTTTTATTCAAACTCGTAGCACGACTAGCGAGTCTAAACAAATTGATTCGCGTTGCGGGGGACAAAAACAATGCGACGCCAACCGGAACCCACCACCGGAACACGATTACACGGTTATTTTTTCTAAACCGGATCATACGGCTCAGTTTTGAATGAATACCAGGCTTGCCTCTGCGGTGGAAAGGCTGGTTAAGCGAGGGGTGTGTGTGTGTGTATAAATAAAACACAATATATATAAATAAAACAGTCATGACCAGTATTACATGAACTTTTATTATACAGAGTTGCACAAATATATATCTACATACCTAGGCCAAAGCACAATAAAATCCCATTTTCATAACATGTCCCAGCCTAAATGGATCAATTGCCATCGTCCTTGGCCTGACTATCAGTAAAAATGTACCCCTTTCACAGCAGTTTGACAGGTAAAACTTCCGGTAATGTGGGTGTTTCTCAGTTTCTGTGTGCCAACATGAAGTTAACTGCATATAGACCCCTTAACAGACGACGTCACACTGATAAGAACCAGTATGCGTGCAACCAGTATGCGCTAAATGAAACCCATTCTATCAGGTCTCGCCAGGACGTGCCACACTAGCCAACACACAAGAGGGGGTTGGGGTGTGCTGAAACTAGCGCACCCCGAAACAACAGGTTGGAAATTGATTGCGTGAAACAATCACCTGCGCATCCAGTCTCAATGTTAGTAAACAATTAATTGGTCAATAGGATCAGTCCATGCTGGCACTTTATGAAACACAGACAATAAAATGTTTACCTTTAGCTGTTTACCCATCAAATTGTAAAACATTAAAGTGACAGTACCAACATTTAACCAACACATTAGTGTGAAAACAAAAAAAATCTTGAAGCCTATTAGAAATGTAGCACATTTTACATATAGATTTTAAAATACACTTTACAAGAAACTTTTATTAATTTTGAAATGTATAAGAAACTTTTATTAATTTTAAAATGTATATGTATGTACAAAACCTATTCTGTTTGGAACATCTCTAGAGACAAAACAGCTGTGAAGTTTCAAGACTTCATACAAGACATATTACCCAGCTTCTTGAGAGGACTATCAATAGTCTTTAATGCTGCCACTCAGAAGAGGCTGCAGAAATAGATAAACCGCTGGCTGGTGACCCTTGATGAAAAACAAAAAAACAAAAAAACATTAAGGGTTTGTTCTGTCCCCATCTTGTGAACCTGGTCTTTGTGCGGATCCATCTGTAATTGTAAAATGATTCCTTCCTTGTTGGGTGATATAAGAGAGCAGGGGCGAGACAGGGGTGGAGGCAATTCCTGCAAAATATATGATTAAAAGTTAAATCAGCATTACTATTTACATGTATTGTAGGCTTATTAGATGTGTCTGCCCTCTGGTGGCCAGTTGGAGGTAATATTTCTTGAAATAAATTGCTCTGTTTTTGTGTGATCTGAATTTCAGCCATTCCTCCCTTATACTCGTAACTATCACTATCTGGTTCTGGCTGTACCTCAATATTATATATTACACCTCAACATAAGGGGTCTCAGGGTCATTCTGAACAGTCAGTAAATTGTTGTCACATGGAAAGCGACAATCCATAGAAGGCATACATAAGATATCAAATGATTAAAAAGTCACAAATAAGGGCAGAAATAGCAAAATATATACATAACAAAATAAACACTGGAATAGATACTAGTATTTGAATACCTTTTTTTGCACAGTGTCTGAGTGATTCTAGCACATTTGCGGATGAAAACTTGACAGTGCATCGGATGGATTCCTCCTTTTTTGTCACAATGTTGTGTTTGTCATCTCTGAACTTTGTTTCCAACTGAAAACAGAACAAGGGTTGTAGCATATGACTACTAGACCAAGGAAAACATCAATGGGACAACCCTCCCACCCATTTATTAATTGATTACCCTGTTGTTGATTTCCAGAATGTCTTTGAGTGTTTTTTTGTAACCAGTCAGAGTAAGTCTTACATGTATTTTTTTAAATACACTTACTTGTATTTCAATTCCAATACATGCGTTACCTTGTAAACTACTGTCTGCAGCTGAGGTAACTCCTGGTAACCAAACGCCTCACAGGCCATCTTATCTCTCTTCTCTGCATCTGCAGATTGTTCTGCTACAACCTGTTGGTCTATGAAAAAACATAGATTATAGCACAATAAAACACAGCCATGACCAGAATTAAATGAAAATGTAATTTATTTGGCATTAGAGTTCTACAAAAATATATTTCAACTCAATCTGTACTCAGGTAGCTTTGGTTAATATACACTACGTCTACGATTAAGGGAACATACTTTTATCAAGGCACTTCCTTGTCTCAAAAGGACTGGGGTGCATGGCTGGAAAAACCTAGAAACAAAAGAGCTCAGAGTTAAAGACAAAGCAGTGCAATGTAGCAAATTGAGAAGCAAACATTTCTTCTCAACCCCTTAATAAAATAAAATAAAATCCTTCTCAGAGTTAGAATGTCAAGCCTGATGCAAGGTACAGCTAGCAAACCTTAGCTAAAGCGGACCTCATTTCACTTGGGTATTATGAGTGAAAAGATCTTTCTTTAGGTCAATAGGCTGTACAAAAGGTTCTGTTGCTCACAAATAATACAATGTCATCATCAGCATTATTATATCCACCAGCATTTTCTGTTTATTTATTTTTCCTCATTACGCCCCTTAGCATAGATCTCTGAGAATTCAATAATATTTTGCTGTACTGTACTCACAACTTGACCTTTATAGTGGTCTATACTGTATGAGCTACCAGACAAAGTTCAAGTCTACAATACCTGTTGGTATTTCCTCATCAGCAGGTCCTTGATGGCAGTAAGACTCATTCCAGTGAGATTAGCATCCTTAACAGAGCTGTACCTGGTGGCAAGACATAAGGCCTACAGGGCATAACAATTTGTTAATGTTTTGTACAGTTGTTACAAATGTATGACCTGTACAAGTAGATCAATTAATTCCTCACCTGGTATACAATGGGCTTTTGTTGTGATGTCAGACTGGTCATAAAGGCATAAGGGGTCTGAAGGTAATGAACAATGTATGTTGCGTTCAGGTGGTTAGGTCGAGAGGACTTATCCGCCCAGGCTATACGTAGCCATATAGCATCATCTGTGTGCTTCTTTACTTTGAGAGACACCTTGAGTGTAAAGACAAAAAAAGTGTTTTTATAAAGTAGATAAAAGAAAGAAGTCATAAACACGCAAATACAAATATTTTCAACTGAGATCTGCTTCAGGCCTTCTATATCTAGTCATGGAAGAAGACAGTCTTTCTTACGTGTCTGGTGATCTCAGTGAGATGGGCTTTAAATTCCACCTTAAACTGGGCCAGCTCTACAGACACAGCATCATCTGGGGAACACAGAAAAGAATGCTGATGTAATGATGAGTCGAACACAACGGTATGCCACCTACTGAAGAGTGTTGGGTTAGTTGAGCGCAGTTCCTAATAAAATTCATTAAAATAACCTATCTACTTCAACTATAAATGAGTTTAAGTTAATTTCCTTTGAACTTGGACAGTAACAACAGACTGAATAAGCTTGTGAAGGCTTGTTATGTCGTTGGTGATAGAAACAGGATGGTGTGGAGGTGGTGCCTGAGGCGAGTACAACCAAGAAGCTGGTGGATATCATGGCTAACCCCTCCCACAGCCTCCAGAAGTACAGTAGGGTGGCCAAGTCCCAGAGGCGTACGTTTATTCATCCTTCCAACACGGAAGGTTGATGGACTGGGTGAGTCCTTCGTGTCAGTAACAATGAAGCTGTACAAGTAGCAATGGTCGCTCCAGCACCAGACCACGTTGGTCCGTGGTCGAAAGACCAATACAACTCTTGTTCTTATGACTTATTTTCCGCAGACTAATGACAATGTGACTCATGTTCTTGTCTTGGATCTTTCATATTTGCTGTATCCTTATGTTCTTTTTGTCTTTTGTATGACTGCTATAACTGCCAGTGTGACAAACTTTCCCTTGTGGGATCAATACAAGTCTATTCGTGTAAAATAACAGTATGCAATGTATTTAAGGGTGACCTAAACAATTTCCAAGGCACACCGTTATGTTGAAAAAAGAAGAAGCCTTTATTACTGCACGCATGGCTTGGCAAAAAGTTACGAAATGCTTGCTGACCAACAACACATTTCAGTTCAAACAAGCTCCTTCATCATGGTACACCTGTACCTAACAGTGTGCCTTGGATACTGTCAAGTTCTCCTGAAGTACTCTACAACATACTGTTATTTTCTACAAAGGAAAGGAACTTAAACTCATTTATTGATTTTTTCAACCCTTCCCAAAGAGCACCTGATTTTTGCTGGGCAAAGCAGATTGGTCAGGTTCTCAGGCTAGTACCCCTATCCTATAATCATGTGTAATAAATCCCAGCATAACAAACTGTGATATTCAATTTCCCCTCAGGGATCAATAAAGTATTGCTATTCCATTTTATCCATCATTAAAAAACAATTCAGAAATGGCGAATACTATAGCGATGTGGAAAACGCGCTGCGAGCTTGTAGATTGTCCGTTTTTGTTTTTTGTGGAAAGTATAAAATAGTATTTAATCAATCAATTCAATTGATTATAAACCTATTTTTATTTATTATAAAAAAAACTATTTTTTTGCATCGATTCATATATAACATGCTTCTTGATTATTGAATTAATCAAAAGAGTAATCAATAGAGTAATTGCTAAGAAGATAATTGATCGCTGCAGGCAGCCCTACTACCTTGACTTACCTCCTGGGTTTTGGAGATGGAAAGCATGCCACTTCCTTTTGTCTGGACTGTCCATGACATCTGGAAGAAAAACAAACATCCTTTTAACCACTTAAACCTAGCTAGTTGCAAGCTTGTAGAGAGCTTATAGTTCGGCTAATTTTGGCAAAGAGATTTTGTGTCAACAGAAAAAAGCTGTCCAAGTACAGAGGCAACTCAGGTCCAGTTAAGTGTAGAGATGAGAGTTTACATGGCTAATTCCTTACTTTAATGGGTTACTTTTATCCTTTCTGTAATTAAATCACTTTATTAAATAATATTATTCATGTTCGAACAAAACGTTTTATGTTGCCGATAGTGGTGGATAGCTAGACCCTTTCGGAACCCTGCCTGTATACCTTTTTTGGGATGACGGTTTCCAGGTCACCCCAAAAATAAAAAGGTATACAGGGTTCCGAAAGGGTTTAGGACGGTGGATAGGTTGCCTCAGAATAACTAAACCATTATAGTATAATGATTATACTTACATATCATCTCGAGTCCGGCAATGTGCCGAACAGACAAGCCGCTTTCCTGTTAAGAATATAACATCTAGCATTAATCATTATGCTCAGCTCTTTACCAATGTGTACTGATGTACTAACGCATGTTACGTTTTCATGGCTATCTTAATTTTTCACTAGATGGTGGTTGCTGCGTCCTTTTCTGTCCCAGAGAAAAAGACCAGGTCTGAGCATCCACCATCTCGTGGTGTTTTTCTGTCTGTCACACCAACACAATGCTGACGCCTGTGCTGTTTGCACCGCACCTTCAACGTCCCCATACTAAAGTGCAGGGGTCTTCAACGTGTTTCAGGCCAAGGACCCCCGCCCCCCCCCTACATATTGTATACAATTGTATTGCAGATAAAACATTGTCATATAAATTATTCTGTTTGAATGTATGCTTGGGGCCATGGTTCAAGTGGTTAATGTAGAAACAATTATCCTATCACACAAAGATCTGGTGGCTCCCGTTAGTAACTCTGAGGACCCCAGGGTCCCGGACCCCTTGTTGAAGACCCCTGTTAGTGTGCCTCAAAGAATGAGCTTTTGGCAAAAAATAAATATATACATATATTCGGCTATAACGACATGCCCAGAACATAGCGGCCAGATTTAAAAGTGTGTGTAGGACAGACATACTTCACAGAGATCCAGCAGGTTTTCAGTCAACTCTCGGGTGCTCTGTGTGAAGTCCAGAGACTGCTGCTGTTCCGACGTCAACCGACCCCACTTCTCCAACATTGCATTCAGCTTGGGGTTGGGGATTCGTCTCACGACCTTCTGTAATAAGCACTTTGCCGGGTTATCCATAACTTCTTTAAAATATCATATATTTGACAACAATAAAGTATTAAAAGTATAAACACAGCTCGCTAAACTGCTAGCCACCAGTAGAGATTCCAAACAACGCGCCCACCAGCCTCCAGTAAAGAAACAAGGAAGTGATCTAATACGAATCGACCAATGAATTAACTGCTTCGTCTTCTTCTTTGTGGTATTCCCTGCATACAACTCTTGAATTACCGCCATCTGGCGACAGTCTGACTTGACAGCAATATTCTGTTTAGTTTATGAATAAATGAATGAATGAATACAATGTTATCATACCACATAAAGAAACATGCGTACAGTACACACGAACAAAATAAGAACAAATAAGACAATGCCATTTTACATGATGTAAATGGCCTTCGTCCTCATTGACCAGGCCTTTTCAAGAAACGAAGCAAATGAAAAAATGTCATGTTGAAAGAGACGTTTCAGTTTCATCCAACCACACAAATACAATTCATAGATTTGGATCTACCTTATTAAAAAGTCCCTCCTGATAGAGTTGTAGAATGGGCAATACAAAACAAAATGCATTTCATTTTCACTTTATCACACAAACCACAATAATCTATCCTCCAACAGTGCCTACACATACAGTATCTACCCGTCTCAATACTACTACTACTACTACTACTACTAATAATAATAATAATAATAATAATAATAATAATAATAATAATAATAATAATAACAATAACATTTATTAACAATTTATATAATAAATAAATGCTCTGATTATGGGTTCAAACCTGATGTGTAATATTATAATGCTATAATATTGCTATAATATAATAATATTCTGTGATGTCAACACTTTACAGTCTTTATTGATACTTATGATGTATTTTGTACATCCCTGAATGTCAACACATTTGCCAGAATGCCATTATTAATTGATATGGCTATGCTGCTGTCAGATGATCCTGGTTCTATTATTGTAAAATAAGTATTCCCTGAGACATGATATAAAGGTCTTTCATGGTTTTATCTATTTATTCAAATAGCTTCATTGGCATGACATTGAAATGATAATGTAAAAGTTACAATTTTACAGCCTGTTGCGCCCCCTTCCGTACAGGAGTTTCAGGGTCAGATCTTCGGTCTACACTCTAGGGATAACATAAACGTTGTGTTAATATTGTCATCGTTTACTTGATACAAACAGGTACATTTGCTCTCCCTCCATCACATCTATATGATTTAAGCTGGGTTACACATTACACCGGTTTAGCTCTATGTTTAGAAGGAAGTAGTTGTTGATGGTGTTCAGTGTTGCCATGTCCGCTCATTATAAGCGACTTTGGGCTTCTTTTTCTGTAGAGTTGCTTGGGCTTGTTTCTAAATTGTATTTGGGCTTGCTTCTAGTGTTTAAACCAGTGTTTCTCAAACATTTTCATGTCAAGGACCCCCACATTTAATATATATTTGTCTGCGGACCGCATCTGAAAATATGTTATGCCAGGGCGGACTCCCACACAATATTTGTGTTTTTAAAATATTCCACATTTTTTCACATTTTCTTCTTCTTCTTCAAAAAAAAGATCTGCATCACCACGTGTTGTGAGCTTGTAGATTGTCTATGTCTTCAAATAGCCAACTATGTTTAAAGGGCGAAGGGCTCTCTTCTTTTGGGCTTGTTTTCATGGACCTGGATGCTTATTTCTTTCGCAAAACCTGGCAACACTGATGGTGTGCGCATCATTGGCAGAAGTCCCACCTTCTTGTTGTGTAACAACTCGTTTGATTGGATGACCAAACTGATACACGGGCACCGATTGGCTATTACGTTGTCACTCATGTTACAGTCACGTACCCTGTTCAGTGTTGCCAGGTCTGCTTATTAAAAGCGACATGGCTTGTTTTTCTAGTCGCTAGTAAATATTGGTAGTTGCAGTTTTTTGGACTTGTTTCAAAAGTGTACTTACGTCCTAAATGTTGTTTAAACCAGTGGTTCTCAAATATTTTCATGCCAAGGACCCCTAGATTCATGTATTTTGGCCACAGATCTGAAAATATTTTGTGCCAGGGGCCCCCATACAGGATTTGTGTATTTAAAATGTTTCAAAAACATTTCTTTTTCAAGATTTAACATGAAAATAGCAGATGTACAAGCTCACAACGCATCGGGCTTGTTTTCATAGGCCGGTTGCTTATTTCCCTCGCACAACCTGGCAACACTGGCACCCTGTTATGAGAGCGTGAAGTACAGGAGCGTGTCCTTGTTGTATTTAACTGATTCATTGCATACAATAGTCGTTTTATAACATAGAACTTGTGTGAAAGATAGTTTAATAACATCACGCTACAAGGACTGATTGAACCGAACCTCGCATCTTGGCTTAAATGTCAGCTAATAATAGCTTATAGTGTTTATTGTTTTTATAAGAGGGAATTTGATTTAGGCTGGAATATATATCAAATGATATCAATCTGGTAAGATTCATATGATTCATAATCTACAAAATGTCATTAAAGAATGGTCAACAATTCCTCTGATTTTGATTTCGTCCATGTAGCACCGTGTTGTGCTAATACATTGCATGCCTGTTTCAGTGGTGGAAAGTACTCACGTGTATGTTTTACTTTAAATTGCAGTAAAAGTCCGGAATAAAAACATTACTTGAGTAGAAGTGTGTAAAAATGTACTTAAATTACCAAAAGTAGAAAGTACTCATTCAGCATGTCCCATTTGACAGGTCAGGTTTTCAAATGTATAAATAATCTTTTGAAAATGGCAGATCTGCAAGCTCACAATGTGAGCTAGATCTAGATAGATTTTCAAATGGCTGAAGTGGGTGTGTTTTGTAATAATAAACCAAATCTATAAAGTAACTAAAGTTGTCAACTAATTCTAGTTGAGTACAAGTATAATATTTGCCTCTGAGATGTAGTGGAGTAAAAGTACAGAAAATTGGAAATACTCAGTAAAATAAAAATACCAAAAAAATGTACTTAAGTACAGTAGTTAAGTAAATGCACTTAGTTACTTTACACCATGGCTTGTTGTACGATTTTGTAACATTTCCATTTAAAGAGTAGGCTAACTAGGATACATAGTGAACACATGTCAGTATGAAAGGCTCACCTCATAACACAATGTATTTGTTACATTCTCTCTTTCTATCATCTTTCTCTTTTGTGTGTCTCTGCAGGTAAGTCCTCTGGAATTGGAAACCGATCATCATCACAATCACAATGTCTGATCAGCCTGGAGAGGGGTGGGGAGGATGGAGTATCCTTAGAACAGTGCTTTACAACTGCATTTTACACTGGGACACACATTTCTGTTGACCATGAAATCAGGATCCAGTATAAATGACATAATACAATATTCCTTCTGTGACAGTCTGTGACCATGTCAGAGCATTGTGACACACTTTTATTTTTGTCTCAAGCCACTAGTTGAGACACTTTGTGTGTAAAGAAGGGTTTGCATTGGTCTTGGGGACGCAGTAACAACACGGCGTGCAACCCCTTTTTTGAGCAGGAGCACGCGCACGCACACACCGATAAAAAAAAAAACTTAATTCACACCTCAACAAGGTTTACAAAGGCTCCCGATTGCCGGGGGTCACAACAGCATGAATTAACCTAGGAATTATCGCTCGAATGAGCGCTAGGTATACTCTTAGTTGCTTGTTTTAGAAGAGAATGCACTTAAAACTTCGCTGATTAGTAGTTTTCTTGCCTACCTATGTTGAATGCACTTATTGTAAGTCGCTTTGGATAAAAGCGTCTGCTAAATGACCGTAATGTAACGTAATGAATGAGCCTAGATGCATATCAATTGTCCATTATGTGACCTGTAGTGTAGGTGTTAAGCGATGTGCGCGTGACGTCTTTAAAATAGCGTCGCACCACTAACGAAATCACCAATACAACACTGTTCATATCATACTTGCCAGCCTTAGTCATAATGGATACCACTGCGAGTTAGACCGTGTCACGGGATGCCTGGAACTCCATATATGGAGATCACTGACATACCCAAGTCTGACATCATAGACTCCCTCCTGTAACTCCATATATAGAGCTAACTGACACACCCAAGTCTGACATCATAGACTCCATCTTTGGGCGTGACTGACATTGGGACTCCATATATGGATATGACTGACTCATAGTGACATCACCGGGATGGTTCTGCTTGGACACCATTGCAGCGGGTCTCAGGTTTTTATAACCAGTCGAGCCCTAGGTATTTTTCAGTGTGTAAAAATCTGGAAGATGTACAGTTAATGGCTAATGCTTAATGAATGTAAAATTATCACTGCAATACTATATTCCAACAGCACTCCTCTTGCTCTTGACTTTTCAATATTGCAGGAGTGGTACTGTAAACCCTTAACTCAACATGCACCCTGACCTGTCACCTCACCTGCACACTGATGAGTGTAATGAACTGATAACTCTTCTAAAGCAGTGCCACCAGGAGGTAAGGCACGGCTCTGCCTGCTCAGCACCTATAGACAGACACCTCTGTGTATGTGCGTGTGTATGAACATTTGTCAGACTTGTATACGGTACACTTGGAGTCGTATATATAAATGTATATATTTTTTAGAGACTCCTACAAAAGCAAACAAATGAAACTGTTTGTTTTCATATTACCCACAGCATAATGTCATGAAGTTCTTTGGCACATGTAACGACATGGACCGTGCTATGCGGCACTGCCTGAAGGCAGAGGTAGGGGCTGTCACTTATTTGGCTTATTTTGTAATCATAAACACAAGAGATGCACAGATTCGAGCTCCTATTCTTTTTCGATAGTGTCTTTGACCATTTCTCCTGTCCTTTCAACAGAGACTGGAAAAGAGGGAGCGCAGTAAGCAGCATGCCAAAGACATGAAGAAGAAGCTGAAGGACGGACCTAAAGAGGAGTACTGAGGGACATTTTTTGAGGGGGGGCTCTTTGAGTTTGGGTACCAGGATGCTGGGAGACGGACATAAGCTTACCAGGACAAGCATACCTGCTATTCCTCCCCGCTGATGTCCTCTTTGCATAGTCCCGGCTCGGCACGCCACAGCTCTACCGTAATTTGTTGCCTTTCCACACTAGTGCAACGTACTTGGAGGTAGTTTTTTGTGTGCCTGTCATGTACTTATTTTTTTTTCTCATTGGATTGATTGGCTGGGTTTGTATTGTGGACAAAGCTAGAACAGACAAATTGTCCTGTGATGATGTCTATTAACTAGTGGAAGACACCTTGGTCATCCTGAAATTGGTTGACATAATAAATATCAACAAGCAGTCAATAAGGCAACATTTCAACGATTTCAATCAAATATGTACATCACGTGACGCTTGCAATGTTTTATGAAAGCCCTTATTTATTGATGTTGGTAAAATTATCATTGATATTCATTCAATCTCCATCTTGTTGAACACATCATGATGAGGGTTTTGAGTGTCTTCAGCGCCTCTTAAAGCCCGATTCATACTTAACCATCGTGAGCTTGTAAGTCGTGTTCTCGGCACGCGACGGAGCATAAATTAGAGACAGTTTGTAAAGATTTATTTGAATAGGGAATCATATTGATTTGCAGTGTGCTTGATTCCTTTCGAATAAAGACTCACATTACATTTTTCCTGTTTGCTTTGGATGTCATTGCTAGCATTACGATTGAACCTCAACAATAACAAACAAAATAGAAACCTTTAAAGGCAACTATGGAATCTACTAAAGCAATCTATCATAATATTATCCTAGGCCTATATTAAAATTGCCTTGTGATCTAACACGGTGGGTGTTATAAACGTCCATATATGGAGACAACTTTAAACTAGATTTGGCCCTGAATTTCATGAGAGAGAGAGAGAGAGACTGACTGACTGTCTGTCGGGTGGAAACCTCATATGTCCAAAACCTTTCAGGATTCAAATTAAAAAACGGCACAAGTGGCAGATACACAAGCTCAAAACCTCCTTTGATACATTTGTGTGATGCTGTAGTATGATCAAGTAGGGCGTTAATTTACGAAAAAATAAGAAGTTATAATGTGGAGATAGGTTTCTGCCCGACAGCAAGAGGACACATTTATTTCACTTTGAAATTCAGTAACAAATATCCCAAAGCTGGGGACCACATTTTATGCAATTCTCACAACTTGGGACAGAACGCGGGTCAGGACCCATTTTCGTGGATCGTGAGTGAATATCCCTTATTTTTGTTTCCTACATTGTTATTTATTTTAAAAAGATTTGTATTTATTTATTATTTTAAAAAGATTTCCATAAAAATCCACAAACTTTCATGAGTTGAAAACAAATTCAGACATTTTTCAAAAAGAATGTAATGAATAAAATAAAAACTAAGCGGTAGTGAAAATTTCGCGCCACGTTGAGAGCTTGTAGATCTGCTATTTTCACTAGTTTGGGTCCCAGGCAAACATCTGACTTCTCTTTTGGGTCTTGAACTAAACGTTTGGGAACCACTGCTGTAATGGACAATATTAGCTTTCATTCCTGTGTGGTTTCCATCCACCATACTGACTACACACATCTGTGCAAAATGGCTCATTTTGTACCATGACTTTTGTGGAAATTAAGGAAATTAATGCAATAATGTATAACGTCAAACAAATAGCATGTTGAAAGTACTGTTCTTTATTTACAACTGCTCTCTGTTTCCCATGACAATGTATGGATTGATCTTTTACAGACATAAGACTTCTAAGGCACCACAAGGTATAGTTGGTAGAGTTTGGAGGGAGTTAAAAACTAATCATGCTTTTGTGTACATGTAAAGGATACATGTGCACCATTTAAAGGAGCTACACCATGAATTTAAAAAATAATAATAATATTTGATATCATATTGTTTATGTCCCTCAAACGTTTTTCAAAAGGTTTGAGCCTAAATCAAGCCTCAGATATACTCATTCCAACTAACTTCTCTCTGGCTTATAAAGCACTTTCACCTGCAATACCACATTGTCCTGTTTGGCACGGGGCGCTATTGAGCCAGTTTGTATGCATGTCATGTCCTGGTTCTGTGTGGAAAAAGTAAAAAAAAAAAATAAGAAAAAAATTATAAAAAAAAAAAAATGAAAAAAAAAAAAAAAAAAAAAATTGGATTTTTTTTTTTTGGCTAGAACTGAAAAACGGGAGGAATTGTTCCCAGACGTGACGTAGGGTGGGGGAACAAATCTGACGGACTGTTTTCAGACCAATTTACATGAAAACCACAGATAGCCTATGAAAGCCTGCATGCTCGAAGTCGGGTATTTGTTGGAACAGAAGAGAGGTGGGGGAGACCAAAAACACACAAAAATGAAGAAAAAGTTAAAATTCATGGTGTAGACCCTTTAAATGTGATACATATGTCATGGAAATAAATTGTATTGGTGAAAATCAAAGAAGACACAAACCCAATGGTGCCATAATGAAACATACACCGTGGAGCAGATCTCAACAACATGTAAGCCGACATTTCAGTTCATAACATTTCTTCAAATCACATCATTCCCAAATAACACAGCAATTATATTATATCATAGCACATTGCAATGGGGATGTAGTTCTTAATGAGCCATCCACACCAAGCACTATAACTATAAAGTTATTGTTTTAGAAATCTTTGGACGAGTCCACACCACAAATATGAAGACAACAGTGGTGAAACATATATAGTTATAGTCATAGTGCTTGGTGTGGACGGCCTTTAAAGTCAGACAGAGCAACTAAAAGATAAATAATGTAAAAATGTGCATTTTAATTTAAATTAAAAATAAATTACAAATAAAATGTCCACCAGGGTACCATGTCCAGATGCACTAGTGTGACTAGAACTCAATTGCATCTCCAATCAGGCTTTGTGATTGCTACTACTATTGTCACACTTGGGCCATGGGACTAAAACAACACATCAGCCCACATCAACGGCCAAATATGGTTATACTTTGCCGTACTGTGTCACACGCTGAAAATCGACAATCTACAAGTTCACAAGCTCGCAGAAGCTACAAGTTTTTAGCTTGTAGATTGGCTATTTTTGTCAAATGACACTTGTTCGACGGAGCATAAATTAGGCATAATCCCTATAATCCATATGGATCCAAGAGACAGCCTCTCAGTATCACTTCCTGGCAGCCACAGAGTCCCACATTCATTGTTCTAGTACTTACTCTATGATTTAAGTAAATATAAATGAAAGCAATTCTGAAATACATCTAGTTTAATGAAGAAAAGAAAACACACAAAATAAAAAGAAAGCATATAAAATTCAAGCATGGCTCATTGTTTTTGGTAATTTGTTGTAACGGTGATGTTCAACCATTACATTCACTATGCGTTTTATCACTCCACTACACAGAAGAAAAAATAAGTATCAACTATGATTCCAAATAACATATTTGATCTTAGTATTAAATAGGCTTGACTATAAGCGATGGTGTTGAACTGTGGTAGAACCACATTTTTATCGATTGCTCCTGTCTTAGCCCTGAAACATGACTGTCATACCATGACAGTCATGGTGCAGAGTCCCCCCGGTTTATAGCGGTGTTCGATTTTTTTACATTGCCAACTCTCACACTCGTACATAAACGTTCAGATTTCAAATATAAAGTGCTTACCCCCGAGCCACGGATGTTACAAGGCGATCCGGACCGCGATAAGTACCCGTATCCCCCGTTTTGTTCAATAAATAGCATTTTAAAGCATTTTAAATGGCCATTGCCGGCCATTTTTTTGTTTTTTATTTTTTTTATTTTTATGTATCAGAGTGCAATACTCCTCCCAACCATTAGTGTCGCATGGTTGACAGTATCGGAGAAATTTTGGAGAAAATGGCCGGTGATCGGATTAAAAGGCTTTTTATTGAACAATACGGAAGATATGTGTACTTATCGCGGTCCGGATCGCCTTGTAACATCCGTGGCTCGGGGGTAAGCACTTTATATTTGAAATCTGAACGTTTATGTACATGTGAGAGTTGGCAATGTAACAAAAATCGAACACCGCTATAAACCAGGGGGACTCGGCACCATGCCGCTTGTATACAAGCGTCATGTGAACCATGGCTACTCCTGTCTGTGCTCTTTGAGTGGAGAACAGGTAACTGTGTTTTTCTTTCTCCATTCACTGCCATTGTTGCATGGCAAAACATGTCTCAAAATTACACTTTAATGCATAAAAAAAAGGAAATTCTTCCCATAAGAATTCTCCTATTACTTAGCTTTGGTAAAGTGTTATAGTGTATTATGTTCTAACCTTTGATTCAGTAAGGTCTGCTAAGACCCTAAAGGCTCAACTTACACAAAGGAAATTACAAAATTGCACGTTTACCAATAATGGTAAATAGTCAGAAAAAAGGGTTGTTTATGCAGTATTACTATATTCACTTTATTTGCATTCATTTATGTGCAAAAAGTATGATTTTGAGACCCGTTTCAGTGTGTGTGACTGTGACTCAAGAGAGACAAAAAAGTGATTGCCCGTTCTCTGCTCAGGGGCCACTGATTAAGAAGTTGATAATATCTTGATTTATATCATGGCCAGGTAGCTATACAACCCAAGATTCTATCAAAGTTCAACATCACTTAACAAAACAACCCCTGTTCCAACAACCAAAAGAACTAAAACAAACAGCCTAAAAATCACGTTGATTTGTAAAACGAAAATAATTTAGTTCTGAAACAAAAAATAACAAAACATTCTCCTTCTTTTTTTTTTTACAATTACATTATATTTTTGTGAGAATGCGCAGCAGATAATTAATGATAATTAATCTTATACAGACACCTGGAAATGAAGATATTAAAAAGACAACTGAGTTAAACATTTTGATATATGTAATGACTTAACTGCCATCATGCCCCATGCATGACATTTTATTAATGGACACTCCTGGGCGGGTGACCCAGTATTGAGGAGAGTCTCTTCAATACTCTGCAAGAAAGTAAAGGTTATGGCACTGCAGACCCACAAAATATTCTCAAATAAATACAAAAATAAACTGTGCAACATTTGTAACATTACTTACAATGCCAATACAAAACATACCCTGAAATATAAAGTATTCTGACAGGCAACACACTTATCTACAGTATATTACATGCATTATTTACGCAGTAAATCAACCTACATAATCTGTACTGTACTGTATGTGTGCAACTACAAAAATGACAATTGCCTGAAGTATACAAAACCATTTTCACAGAACTATATTTTTTGGTAAACCAAAATAGATCCTGACATAAAATATAAATTGAAATATTTCCTGAAACTATCATCACATGTGGATGAGGACATTAATGTCTGCTTCAGCTGCATGGACTACTATACTGCAACTCCACAATTTACATCACAGACATTTAGTGCAGTGACCAAACTGATTATTCAGGACACAACTAGAAAGAACAAAAGTAATGACTGCAAGATAACATCCACAAGATCCTTTGACTTTTCCAAACAGCAATCACACACTTCACACAATTACACTGACAACTCAGGGCAAGATTATTCATGATGCACGAGTAGTCCAACCATTATTGCTACACCCCTGCAAACAGATATACAGTAGTACATTGTATCACATGTATATCTATATGTAGTCATGACACAATCGATGTTGCTCCATTGGGAAAATGCCTATTTGTATATTCAGTGTTTTAATTTACACAAGAGTAATGCTACTGGTGCACCAATCCTGTATTCTTCCTTCCCACATTTAATTCCTGTGCATATTGATGCAAGGACTTTATACATTTCACTTCTTGAGATCATATAGCATTGCTGCAGGTAAGTTAAGCTTACAGTAAGGACAGGATAAAAGACAAATGGATGGATTTTGGATGGATTTTGGATGAAAATAAAAATATTCATGGAGATAGCAATAATCAATATGTAGGACAGTTTTGTTAATATCAGAGTATCCATCTTAATTTACTATATTATAAAGTCAAATGATGGAGCGCTGTGGTAGTTCAGGCAGGGACGTTCATACACCCTCAAATCACAGATGCCCGTAATCTTAATGGAACAACTATGCAGCCTATTTAAGCAGACCGACACTCACTCTTACATGACATCACACAAATGACAGTTTGTCAGTGACCAAACTCCCTCCCTCCACCTCCCCAGCCTACTCTTGTCGTAACATTTAGCTCTTCACTATGTCAGCATGTCATTCATTCCGGTTCATATGTCTATTATCATGTCCATGTACAGTAGTAACTGTGAATCTTTAAGCTCTGCCTTATGGGAGTTTATGAGCTCAGAGTCTAAGTCTGTGCCATGCTTGAGCAGATTTGTTCTGGAGCATCATGGGAGCAGAGCTACACCCCCATGTAAAAATGCAATGAATGATTTTCATCTCGACAAGACAAGAGTGTACTTACTGAAACGATAATGGAGATAATGGTAATTATGGCAGAGATTATAAATGTCAACCTGCAATTGGATACAAAGTTGTATTATGGTTATGATGAGAATGTTCAATGTGAGTGATGGATTCAGCCCTGGCACTAGAAGATGGGGCTTAGAGGACTAGGCTTGCCAATGACATAGATTACATAATATGGAAATAATTAATTTATGACAAATAACCATGATAAATAATTCTATTAAATAATACCAATGAATCACAAACAACGGAAGGTTTTTGATTGAGAGGTGTTCCTCTTATGGGAGCTTAAGGTTATTAACTGCTTGGCTAATTTGCCTCAGTGGTGTCTGTCTCTGTGAAACCCTGCAGAGCAAGTGGGACAATTATGTTTTCAAATTTAAATAATTAGCTGGAGTATTATACCCAATTACCCATACTTCAATCTACAGTAGTTAATACATGTGGGAAAGCTCTCATACACAGTAAAATCCTCAGAGTTATTTAGTCACTTGTAACAGAGAAGGTACAAATGTAACAGGTTAAATTAACACTGAGGATTTTACAGTGTATCTGAGGCCAATTCAATTGGTATCTAAGCCACAAATCAGTATGAATCTAGAAGCCTTTCAGTCCACAATTTACATTATTAATTGGTGCCCACCAATGAATGTCCATCTACTGCTGTAATGATCAAAAGCATTAACCAATTAAACCCTATATACTTTGTTGGCTGGAGTTCCCCAGGGCTCTATACTAGGCCCCTCCTTTTTTTGCCTCTACACCAAACCTCTTTGCTGAAAATAGCCGATCTACAATTTCACAATGTGTCATGTGACAATGCCTTGTGAGCTTGTAGAGTGATCAACATAATTTCTCTTCCACTTTAACAACTACTGTACATTGATGTTTCATAGTAATTACAGGCCTGTACGTATGACTTCAACAGAGACTGAAACCAATGCTGATGGAATGAGTCAATGATGCAGTTATTCCAGACAGTATAGCTTTCTGTCCAAAGCAATAAGGGGATGGAATGTGCGATAAGGAGAGAGAAACAGTCTTCTACCCTGTCCTCATACAAACTTTGTTTATCTCTATGCTTCTATCAAAGCATTAAGCTCAAAACTGTAGCAGACAAAACAGGCTATATTTATGCTCAATGCACATTTACACACACTTTTTTTAAATCACGCTTTAAATAAATATATATTATTATATATATTATTATTACCACCACAGAATGTCCCACCAAACACATATACCAGTACATACATCAGTGATTCCATGAAGACACATTCTCTCTCTCACACACACACACACACACACACACACACACACACACACACACACACACACACACACACACACACACACACACACACACACACACACACACACACACACACACACACACACACACACACACACACACACACACACACACCCTTCCTGAAGAACCTCCATCAGTGTTGTCATTTCAAGAGCAATGCACGTTTGGCTCTTTGCTTCCCATTTACTTAAAAATATGTAATGGACTCTCGGCCAGACATGAACCAAACAGAGAGGATGTTCTTCAAACGGTGATAATGAAGGATCTTATATTGTTGCTAAAGATGTTAGCAAACAGCTAAAGCCTAGAGTGCCCTCTGCTGGTTGAAAAAAAGAAAAGAAAAAGGAAACATGCCTTTTCTCTTGCAGTTGAAGGACCACAGCCTTATCATCATACTGTAGGTAGGTGTTCCTCTCTGGTTAACTGTAGACCAACATGGTCTGCGATGATCCAATGGTGTACAGTTTTCCAGGTAGAAGTGTTCATTTCTCATAAGCCTTGTTCTGCAGGTAACTGAAAAGGGCCTCCAATCCTTTGGTTGAGCACCACAGCTGTTTCAGCATCTGACACTCCTTCTCATTCACCTCCTCCAGCACAGACATCACAATACTCCTCACCAGACATTTGGATTCTTCTAGAACCTAGATGGAGAGGGCAGAAAGAGGGGGCAGACGGCAGAGAGAGGTGGCGTATGTTAATGGTGTGTCATTTGTATTTGCACATTTAACCACATGAACCCAAGCATTCCTATTCTGGGCATGTCATAACAGGCGAACATTCAGTGAAAATAGGCAATCTTCAAACTCAGCTGAGCTTGTAGATCGACTATTTCCAGCAAAGATATTTTGTGTAGAGATAAGAAAAGAGGTGACCTTTGTGTATTGCAGGGGTGGGGGTTTGTGTCTCGAGTTGTGTACACAGATATACAGTACAATCATTAGAAATTGATTTCTGATATTACTATAATGGGTACCTCTATTTGTATTGTATCATAATTGTATAAAAAAAGAATAAAACCCCAGCTTTGTTCTCTAGGTTATGTAGACATAATGCTTACCACGGCACTGCACAATGCCATTTCTTTTACACGTAGCATCACTTCCTGGTTGAATGTGGTTGGCCAGAATACCTGTGAAACCAGACCTCGGCTGCAGGCTTCTTGGGCGGTGAGCTTCCGCCCACAGAACAGCATCTCGTTGGCCTGAGGTTACACAGGGATATGGGAAAGTAAAAAAAAGAGAAAGGAACACATTCCTATGTTGTCTCAAAATTCACAGTTCTGACTCGTGCAATGACCGATGCCAGATATTTGGGTCCTATTCCGATCTTGATTTTATAGAGTCCTAAACCACCGATTACAGAAGTTTTGACCGTTTTTTTGTTGTTCTCAGAGATTTCAAAGAAAAACTTGATTTGATTAAAAGTTTCTATTTCAGATTATTTAACTTGTAAGCCAAGAAATACACATACAGTACATTGAACTTTATTTTATTTAACCACTTAGGCCTATGACCTATTCAAACATTTTCAAAAATGTTCACCTATAATGTCATGACCAAAATAGGGAAGCCAGGTAAAAAATCGAGACACATCGGCTGCATAAGTGCTGATACCGAAGCCGGCAAAAAAGTTGAATAATGGCCGATATGTAAGCCAGTCCAATATCAGTGTAATCAAGGTGTAACCAATACGCATTACAGTGCGAGCAAAGATGATGATCTTTCAAAGTGGTTAAAAATGCCGGCACTCACCAGAGCTACTCCTAGGATCTGTGGAAAGGTGTAAGAGGAACAGCCAGAAGGGGTGAGGCGGAGGGCAGCACATGGGGTTTGAAACCAGGCCCTTTCACTGGCCCACACCACATCACACAAGGGCAGGATAGAGGCTCCAAGGCCAAGAGCCGGTCCATTAATAGCCACCACAATGGGCTTCTTGAAGTGGATGAATGCCAACACAAAGTCCCTGGACAAGGCACACAACATCAGTACAGACGACTCTGAGGATATACAGTAGGACAAGTTGTACGTGCTTCTCTTGCAGATATATGCAAGGTTAGTTACTTGTTCACATTGTTTTTGTTATTTAAATTCTTGAACGCAAATGTTAAGAATAGATAGCATGTTGTTTAGATGCTTGGTTTGGTTTGATACTTTGGTGTCATAGTTTCTCTGAGGCACTACATTGTTTTCTTTGCACTCTACTTATGTGAGATTTATGTACAGTACCCTGTCTTTTGTTGACTATGGTTCAAGCTTATTCATATCTTGTACTTGACAAGTCGCTCTGGATAAGTCTGCTAAATGTCTAAATCATAACTGTAATTTTCGTGCGTTTGTGTGTGTAGGGCTCTATTCTTACCGTACGGCATCTGCGATGCGGGTGCTCTCTTTCCTGCGATCAGTAGATAGACGTCCTATCAGGTAGGATGGTTCCAGGCCACTGCAGAAAACTGTCCCCACGGCACTGAGCAACAATAATTTACTGTCATCAGCAGCGGCATTACCCAGGGCCCGACACACCTCCTTCATTATCTAAAGAAAGGAAAAGTCAGGTTTTGTGGGTCATTCGCCTAACACATACAAGTTAAATTCCATAACCATATATTTATAGCATAGCATACTGTAGCATAGCTAGGATATGACATATGATATGTTGTTGTACTTGACAAGCTACATACAGTACACAATAGATAGCCCACCTAATTATTATCCATGCTGAGGGAGAGAAGCACACATAAAATACAGATATTCACCGTAGGCCTCACTATACTGAATTATGTATACTGTACACCTGAGAAATAATGGTAAACACTAGGAATATAAAAATGTTCAATTTGATCCCGACACACATGCGGATAGTTTGTGCGGAGTGTGGGTAGTGTATCTAAGACAGATACCCATGTATATGTGTTAACCATGTATTATTACCTGGACATAATAGTTGAACATTCAGAAAAAATAGGTGAACATTTGGCAACACATCAGATCTGCAAGCTTACAACGCATTGCAATGCAACATGTTGTGAGTTTGCAGATCTGCTTTTTGGAGCGAAGAAATTTGGTGTAGATTAGGTCTCCCAAACTAATTCTGGTCAAAGGTCTGAATGGGCAAAATTCAACTGTATGCGGGCCAAACCATTGTGATTTCTACATTTGGCGCATGGTTAACACAAACAGACCACCAGTGCTCAAGGGAGGGCAGAAAGCACGCGTTTCACTTCTGTGAGAGTCTAT
Organism: Gymnoscopelus microlampas; assembly: GCF_963454915.1. Lineage (NCBI taxonomy): Eukaryota > Metazoa > Chordata > Actinopteri > Myctophiformes > Myctophidae > Gymnoscopelus > Gymnoscopelus microlampas. Next base: position 43,479,047 of record NC_139962.1, read on the forward strand.
CTGTGTGTGTGTGTGTGTGTGTGTGTGTGTGTGTGTGTGTGTGTGTGAGTCTTGAGTGCGATGCTGAATATGGCTTCTGAAACACGTTTGATTTTTCGCTCTAAAACGTTTCTGAACCTCACATTTCAGTCTTATTCTATCGTTGTAGACAACATGTCCATGTTCAGCTGTAATGATTCCCATGAGTTACACACACAGAATGCAAAGAGGAGAAATTTGCTGCATCGCTCTGGGACCAACACATTGTTACATTCTCACTCTTGGCCGGACAGACTTGGGGGGTTGACACACATCTGGTGGGTTCGGGGCGCGGGGTGGCATTACCTTCTGTTGTTTTCCTACCCACAACAAACAGTCTGAGATCAGCTGTCATACAGATACATAGGCTAATAAATGGTCGTAAATATATTGTTTTATTCCACAAATCATCTCACGGGACGGATTGGTCACCTTCGCAGATCGCATTTGCCCCATGGGCCACCAAATTGCCATCCCTGGTGTAGAGGGGAAAAAAGGAGGGACTAAGAATATACCCTTGGGGGACCCTGGTCAACGAAGCATACTGTATATACATATAAAGTTATTATTATATAGGGTATTAAGTTGTTCATTACAGGCACATGACTGATTGTGTCCCTCAGGGTTAACATAACCCAGAAAGCTATGTCCAGTTCACCCTGGACATAATTATGTCCAAGGTTAACTGGACCTAGTTAACCTTGACCAGGTCCAATTAACCCTGGAACTATGTCCAGTTAAACCCAAACATAATGTATGTCCAATCGGCAAGCATCACACTATCAGCTGCCTAGCATACAGCATCACTGAACATATATTTGGCCTTTGTCTTTCCTGTGTAGATACTGTCAGGCACACGTATGGGTTCATTTTTACGCTCTAAGAGATCAATTAACAATAAGGATTTGTCTGGGCTGCCCGCTCTCGAGAGGTCTTGGGAACCCCCTCTCCTGCCTCTGGTTAGACTACATGAGACCTTTTGTAATGACATAGATGTGTTTCCGCTGTGGACACAATGTATAAGTAACTTGATGTCATCAGGTAAGACAAGAGAATCACAACACCTGTAGGAGCTATTGCGTTGAGAACCTCAGATAAAATTCAGACATAATATGTCTGTTATTGAAGGATAATAACTGAAAGAAGGCAATGTTTAAAACTCCACTAAGAAATGGATGCAGTCCTCAGCCATTGACCAAGCCAGAACAGAGATGTCTTCTAAGAGTTTTGCTAATAGAGGCTATGTGTGTGACATCATCGTACCCGGAAGTTATGCAGGACTTTCTGGCCTTGACAGCCCATACATCCAAACAGAAAAGTCCTATCTGATTGTATAAAAAATTGGTTAATGAATTATATTATAATTATGAATTATCCTCTTTCTATCTGCACATTTTTGTTTCATAAAAATCCACCGTAGACATGTTATGAGCTACTTTCTGTCAATACATTCCATGCAGGTGATTATTTTTGGAAGCGCTCGTTTTCAACAACCTGACGTCCTGCTGCCTCCTGCATTATGTGCAATTTAGAAACAGGTGGTACGCAGGACCGTCGAGTGATTTCCAACAAGCGCTTCCAAACTCCAACGCTCCATGCTGCTCAATGTTTTGCCACTCATCTAGACGAGGGGGCATGTCCCGGTGGAAAAGTTATGCATGTGCATGTGCATACTCTCAAGAAGCTACTGCAAAACTGTAGCTGTACTCGTGGACTGTAGAAATCTCAACTAGGGTCTTAATGGCTTGAGTGTGCTCGGTTGGTGTAGGGGTAAAGTATCTTTCCACCTCAGTTTAGGGGTTAGAATCCACTGCGGTGCATCCAGCTTGGCCAACCATTTTGTGAACACAATTGGCCATGTTCGGGGGAGGGAAGCCACTGCCAGTGAGGTACACTAGAAGTGGCAACAGAGAAATGTGTGGGGAGGGGTAATTGGCACAATGAATAAATTGGGAGAAAAAAGGGGGAAAAGAATGGAAAGGAATGTCTGCTGAAATAAATCAGTTGACCACTACAAAACTCTCTACCTCGGTTCCTTTGGATACACTCGCCATCACATATGGAACTGTCATACTATATGGCACAACTGTCAAAGGCAAAGCCAACATGAGCGAGTTGGATTCAGGGGCTGTCACAGAGAAGGCTGTTAAAGCAGACCTAGGTGAGCTGTGAACAACATGTGGGACTACAGCATCCTGCCACTGCAGATTCTGTTCACTCCAAATTTACTATTGTAAGTGTGACTTCGTAAATATCCTTAGCAAAGGGACATTGTGTGGGAGGAATCCACAGCTGCTGAAGTTGTACTATGGATGGGTGACTTACAGAAATTGTTGACAACTTATTTTGAAATTATCATCATGTAACGGAAAGTGGTTCTCAATGTGGGGTCTGGGGACCCCCAGGGGTCCTTGGGGGGTTCCAGGGGGCCCCCAGCAAAATTAGTTACACATTCATCCAGTAGTAGCAACTCAAACTCAACTTTATCTACCAACTTTTCATGAAGCAACAAGAATAGAGCTCAATTGCAAATGTTTCATATATAAAATGTGAATATAATTGTATATATCACACACACACGCACACGCACACGCACACGCACACGCACACGCACACACACACACACAGTGAACACGATATCCAGTTAATGGGGTCAAGGACAGAAATCAGGTTATGATGCACAGCAGGTGCAACAATTTCAGTGAAAATGTAGGAGCAATCACGTTGATGGGGGCGTGGCCAAAGTTGGACTCTTTGGCGATTGGTTCAAACTGGATTATCCCGGTCCCGATTCGTCGTACAGATTTTCAACCGAGAAACACCCGCCTTTGACAGCGTCACCAGACCCTGAATGCGAGGCTAGCAATTCAGGGGGTGGAGCCAGGCTAGGTCAGTATAGCATAAAGTGGTGAAGAGCAAGTGTTCAATTTCTTTATAGACACTACTCAGGTGCATTCATAAAGAGCTGATTTCCGTAATCCAATAGAGGTAAACAAAAAAAAGAAAGAAAGAAAAACAAATCAAGTGCAGAAATCAAGTGTTTCCTTGCCTGGAGGGAGAAAATGGTTTAAGCATCCTGGGAGTCATTGTTGGTGCAGCTCATTGCTGTTATATTTGTACATTGATGAGTCAAGACACAAGAAGAAGCAAACCAGCTTTCAGCTTGTTACTGGCCTTCGAGGGCTTGAACACATCAATAGGTTTGTTCCCACTCATAGTGATCCACTCTCTTCTCCTCTCCTCCACTTCACTTGAAAATAGTTTGCAGGTCTTGTCACGGTGTTGGCTTGAATATGGCAAGAGGCTCCGCGACCGGTTTTGATTGAAAAACAGCATGAGTGCCGTTTGAAAATTGCAGTGCATGAGTGATTGAGTGTACCATACTTGAACTTGAACATACCAGTCAGTCGCAAATAAATCTCTGCTGTCCATTTTTCTCGACACTTGAGCTTATAATTTTGCAGACATTACAGATTTACACTCCATCGCTCCCCTTTTGAACTTTCTGTATGTAAAAACTATTTAGAATTTTGCAAGCATGATAGATTTACACTCCATCGCTTGCCTTTTGTACTTGCTGTATGTAAAAAAATAAAACACTGGGTGCTGCATTAACAGACCTGACATAATTTAAACTCGTATCTCTATCAAATTACTTAAGAGCATTACTAATAACAACCTTTTACTTCTTATTAGTAGTGCATCACTGTGTAACCCGCAAGCACGCACATGCGCACACACGCATGCACGCGCGCTAATCTCGGAATCAAGGTCTAATATGGTCTAATACTAGAACAAAACATGACAAGAATATAACAAGATTAAAATGTTCATTTCTTAAGTAATAATATTACTTAAGAAATTAACATTTTAATTCATGCTCAATGATGTATGCGCAAACAGATAATATCTGTGTGCGTGCGAGTGTGTGCGTACATCATTGAGCATGAATTCACCTGTGTGTCTTTAGCCAATGTGGAATGAGGTCAGGTAAATAAGATTCTCTCCACAGAGAGCCCGCTTCCACGCTGATAGTAGAATTAGCACCATAATTAAACACTATTACACGAGAGGGTGTGCGTTATCGTGATTATTGGCACGCCAGTGATGCGGTCAGGAATGAGGCAAAGCAGAGTTCCGCAAGCATCACTGAAGTGCCAATAATCACTATAAGCACACCCTCGAGTGTAATATTGCGATTATACGAACAGTTGCCATCAAAATAAAACACATCAAAATGTATTCATATTGCGGGACATTTCTCTCTCAAAATAACAACCTTTCTGCGAGTGTTTTATCTCTAATCCTGGAAATACACGGGGTCCGTCTGACAAACAGACTGAGTCCTTGTTTACTCAGCCACACTAGACAACTTTTCTCAGACTGGACACATAGAGAAACAAAACTTAACTGTTAGCAAAATCTAATTGTTTTTAAGATATTCAGCCACTGTGTTCTGTGCAGGGTGTGCTCTGCTAGACTCCGTCTGATCAACCCAGCTGATTTTTATATTTTGATTAGGTGAAGCCCGGTTAGAAAGCTATTTCAACCAATCAGATTGCTTTGTCGGATCTACCCATATAATGTCAGGTAATATTTCTACACTCTCACCCTCTCATTAATACTTCTAAGAGGGATTTATGAGTGAACTCAAATGGAGGAAGAATGGGATTAGGCCACACTCATTTCTCCCAGTTTGACAGTGTTTCCACATGTTTCTGCCTTCCGTAGTGCCATCTATCCATTACTTATTTTTTTTTTTTTTTTTAAGATTTGTTTTTTGGTATTTTTTTATTGTTTTTATCGGAGAGGGACAGGGAAAGTAGTCTGACAGGAAGAATGGGGAGAGAGATGGGGGGAAGACATGCAGGAAAGGCCGACGGGAACGGGACGCGAACCCGCGGCACACTGCTATTAAGGATTTGCAACCAGGGTGCCTAGACCGCGACGCCACGGTCTAGGCCCCATTACTTATTTTTAATCATGCACCTTATGTATACTGGAATTTGTATTTTTGACTGTGCCTTCATGTTATTTGACGTTCTGTGTTCCCTTTGTCACTATTTCAAAAGGATCAGTCTTTCCCTTTTGTAACTGCAATGTTGAGGGATGGGAAAGGGGGTATTTTTGTCACAGTACATTTGCACATACGTGAAATGTGCCCACTGCATTTAACCCATCCCCAACTATTAGGAGCAGTGGGTGCTATTAATACAGGGGTTAAACAGTTAGGGGTTAAATGTGTTGCTTAGGGACACTTTGACGCATAGACCGGGGTCAGGGGGCGTACCGGGGACCTTCTGGTTACCAGACGCTCTCACCCATTCAGCTATGGCACAAAAGATTACTTCACCCACTCTATTACATGTGTAATCGTAAGATTGCCAATATATATTTTTTTTCATTAACATTAATTACCAGGTAAGGTTTCAAGACACGTCAACCGACTACAAAGACAAAAAAGAAGGAAAAAAAGGATTCTGATTCTGATTCAAGTGAGGGTGAGGATTTTGTGCTGGATCTTCTATGTTTTCCTCATCTGTACCAGTTCCTTTTTTACTGTTTCAATATTTGTAAAAAAGTAGACAAAGAAAGACACTACACACCTGGATAGACCCACGCACACTCACAGTCACGACACCAAGGAACGGCAGCAGTTCCATGCAGTCACAACCCTGCCTGCACACACAGGTGTATGCACAACAAGGAATTAAGGATGTTTCAGTGGTAATTTAACCTTTAACAATTAAACATTAAACAAGACCCTAATCACAGCCAAGACATTGCTCCCATCTAAAGGTCTTGCCTTTGTACCAACAAACAGCTACAATTGCTTCAGGACACAGATTGATGTAAAATACTTTTAAGATCTGTAATATTGAATATTGCAATAGCAATACAACTGAAACGTGCACCTTCAACCGACCCTATATGTTCATGTCCCATTGATCCTGCTATAGACACTTATTTAGTGAAGGATAACTCGCAACCAACAACTATGTTCAACCCCCACAAAGACAGACAGGCCCTCATCCATCAACTGACTCAAATGTGACAATGACAAATCTACCTGCCAGCCATTTGAAAATATAAGCCAGACTGTCAAAGAAAATAGTTTTTACCCCTTTTTTCATTTCACTGCTTTTGTATCCCACTGGCTTACCTGTGAGGAGCCCCCACCAGTAAGGTTTCAAGATACGTCAACCGACTACAATGACAAAAAGAAATCACGCCTCTCTCCTACTCCTCCCATTTAACATTACCTGCTGACAGGTGCCGCCCCAGGTGCTGTAGGAGTATTCTAGCGAGTTGCCGTGCTGAACGTTGCGATGTTCGCTTGAGCCTACTCAGCCCCGTCCGAGTTATGTACCAATAGGCACAGAATCGTAAATCATGTTGTGGGGAGAGCGTTTGCCCCAAATCATGTTGTGGGGAGAGCGTAATTTATCCCAACTCGCCAGGCTCCCCCCCCCCCCCCCCCGGCTACCTTAGATTAGGGGTAGAAAGGCAGGTCGTGGTGGAGGACAGGCACTTTACCCCTGTGCCATCGGAGCTACATAATATTTCCCCTTCTTGAGCTGAATCAATCCAGATGCACTAAAAAGCCTAAGGTTCACAGTTCATAGTCATAAAGTAAAGAGCTTTTAATACATCCATTGTTGTGACCAAGACTATGTTTTCGCCCCTGTGTGTCCGTGTGTCATTCTGTCTGTGAGCAGGTAATCTTTGGCACCGTTCGACCGATCAGGCCAAGGAAGAACCTCTGCCCCATCGGCCTGTTATAGCGCCACCAGGAGGACGATTTTTGCTAAACACATTTCTTTATATTACTCCTACAGATTCTATCGAAACATCACACCAATCGGTACACAGTATATCTATAGTCATGTGATCAAGACGGATCTGTCCAAATTTTCATATTCCATCCTGATTGGCTAAGATTGGCTTCCAAAGTTTGCAGGAGTGGCCCGTTCTTAATGTCAGTTGGTAAAAAAGACAGCTAGCTGGATGTTCCAAATAAAGATAGAACGATAGGATTAGTGGATAATAGCTATTATTATCCTCTAGTTGGTGACATATGTTTAACTCTTCAAGGTTTCTTCATTTGAGGGAGTTTCTCTGTATAGATAAGATAATGAAAGCAAAGACTTTCTTAGGTAAATGATAATTGAGGATGATTCAGTTGCTCTTTTGCTAATCTGTCACATCTCTGAGTCTGAGTGAGTGGTTTCCTCCTGTGAAAAGTATAGAGGTATATTTTTTATGGCATTTTAAAAGCATCTGTCTATCTCTGGTTTTCCTGATGGCTTGGAAAAGTTCACATTTAAAAGCTATTTTCAAAGCAGGGTTAGAAAGTGCTCCTTGTACGCCTTCCCTCTCAGCTTTCCGACATCTCAACAAAAGCAAAGGACTGGCCTCTCTCTCTCTCTCTCTCTCTCTCTCTCTCTCTCTCTCTCTCTCTCTCTCTCTCTCTCTCTCTCTCTCTCTCTCTCTCTCTCTCTCTCTCTCTCTCTCTCTCTCTCTCTCTCTCTCTCTCTCTCTCTCTCTCTCTCTCTCTCTCTCTCTCTCTCTCTCTCTCTCTCTCTCTCTCTCTCTCTCTCTCTCTCTCTCTCTCTGTATTATCGCTGCTTGCAGCTATATTAATTATTATTGTTGTCATTGTGAGTATAGTTATTATTGTTTCTGTGCATCTTTGTATCTCCCCCTCTCTCCATCTCTCCCTCTAACTATTTTTCTTCCTCTCCCTTTCTCTCTCTCTCTTTCTCTTTCTCTTTCAACCCAACCCAGTCGAGGCAGATGGCCGCCCACCCAGAGCCTGGTTCTGTTAAAAGTTTCTTCCCGTTGATGGGGAGATTTTACACTTGACAAAAACTCCAACAAAGACATGACATCAAACAATGACAGTCAAAACACTCTGTAGGATTTCAGCTCTCAGCTGAGCATCTGCTGTCAATACGACTCAACTGGCTACTGATGCAATTGGCTAATGACTCTAATGCCTCATTGGCTAAATTGGTTAATTCTACAAAAGGCTTAGATGTCATGTCCATACAAATATTCGATTTTAAATGAAAATATAATATTATTATTAACACAATAACACACAATACAATAACAACAATAGGCACATTAGACATATATCGCTCTTACACCTTTAAAGGGACAATATAACCCAAGAAATATTTTTTAATAATTTAATTCCTGCGGGCTATAATTAAAATACTCTAGCCCACTCAGTCCAATGTACCGGTTGAAATACCTGTATAGAGCCAATATAAGCCATGAAATTGCATTTTTCGAGCTGTCGAAAAGTGATCGCAACTCCTATCTGCTGACTGATTTTTTGTCTGCCACAAAATGACTTGCTTTCATTTTGTAGGGTTATATTTGAAACACTATAGCCCACCAAACACTTACAGACCAATGTAATTGAAATACCAATGAAGAGCAAACCCTCCTCCAGTTGCTGTTAACAGCAACTGGAGGTGGCACGAACATGGAGCAAAGAATCCATTTGAAATTCCTGGTTAAGTTGGATTGGGTTAAGGTTAGTAGGGTTAACCCTAACCCTTCCAGTACGACCCGGAAACCAAGAGACAGATCCTTCAGTGGAAGACCACAAGACCAAGAAGGCACGCATGTCCAAATCAAACATCAAGGTCATCAAAATAAAAATGTTCTTCTTCTATTTTAAGCACTACCAGCTAGGCTTGATCCCGAACAGGTCCCTGATTTTCTTAATCCAGAATTTGTTTAATTACAGTCCCAGTGGTGTTAATGGATTTCCATATCCTCTCACACTCCAGTGTTCACAATCCCCAGGGGAAATCTACAAAAAACATGACATTGTAGTGCTGTCACAAATTGCGATATTAAAACAAAATGTACCGTCGAGACAAGAGACTGTATCACAATATTTATTTATTTATTTTAGCAGATGAAAGTGGATATGGTGTGTCATATGAAATTTAAGCTTATCATAAACACAGTACGCACTGGCTGTCTTCCACCATATTTAAGGGCTTTTGGGGAGAAATGAAACTAGTCACTAGTCACAGCTGACACTATCAATGAGCCTCGTTCACCTACTTCAGTGTATTGTCCAGCAAGAGGCAAATAACACTCTGCATGATCACATTTCTAAGATTGCATCAACGGATTAATAAGCCTCCCTCTCTGGTATAATGGAAAAGTGCATTAAAATATATTGTGTGTACACATTCTGTCACTTCCTACTTATCGAAGACCATGGTGTGATTTAGAAGCTTAATTCTAAAATCAACTAATGTCCTACAAAGAGTATCATTTCCCATTTTTGATTTTAGTTTTCACATTTAGACAATGTTAAGTAATACTGTGAATTCACGTCGACATGTCTTTGGGGATCTAAATCATGACACCCAAAACCTTGCGCAACATTGAATTATGCCTTCAGGAGAATGCCCAGAGTGCAATCTTCTTTCTGACTGGAGGTTAACCCATTAAAACCAGGAAAGCATCTGTCACTTTTGATTTCAACCACTTTAACCATTATCTTATACTTTGGCTATTCAAAAATAGCAGATCTACAAGCTCATAGCGCGGCACTGATTGCTGCGCTATGAGCTTATAGATCTGCTATTTTTTTTTAATCGTGAAAAGTTGTACAAATCTTTGAATATACATATTATTTTAAGCGAACATTTTAAACTCAAATCTTTGCTTCTGGGGGTTCCCTGGAACAACATAGTTAGAGATGGGGGTCCGCGGCCAAATACATATCATTTTGGGGGCCCTTGACATGAAAAAGTTTGAGAACCACTGATTATAGCGACTTAAGTTTTTTGAAAAACTGTTTTAGAAAAAAAAACTGATTTAGAAGACATCCTATAGACGGGTTTCCTGTTAGTAAACATGAGAGGAATATGACCGCGCAGAGGAGGGGGAAGCCTATGGGTGCGTTTGGAAATTACGCACCGGAGCACACTCGCCTATTAGTTTGTATTGGCCAGTGCGCTCACTGCCGCTCAGGGCTGTATTTTCGAACGCGCCTTTCACCCGGGCATGCGCAGATTGCGCATTCTGCTCTGTGATGACGTCGCGCGGAAATCCGTCTATTATAATTCTAGTAAGCTCACGGTGGTGGTTGGTGGTACAGTAGGTGGTTGGTGGTAGGGTGGACTCTTGATCAAACTGCGCATGCGTCGTTGTGTGCCAGGTTTCGCGAGAGAAACAAGCAGCTAGGTCTATGAAAACGAGGCCAAACCAAACAAACCCTATAACACCAACATTGGCCCTAAAGCGCTTACAATCGGCGGACATGGCAACACCGACGCCGACGCTACACCATAGACCCCGCCCACTCTCTGCTGTGGAAAGTAAACACTCCAGATGTGTTTCCCCACACACGATGCACATTAGCTCCATAAAGAACGGTTCTATGTCGTTCTCTTCCAGGATCGGGCGAACGTCCGCCAAGGCTCCGCTGTTTACCCTTTTGTATACATCGTATCCCAAAACTAATGGTAGATTCTAAACCGCACGGATGTTTAAGGTTTGGTCGGCTGCATAATATTTTAGGTCGCCAGCGAAACTACCCGTTTAAATCGCTTATTTAGTCAGCCTGTGGCCATGTTTCCCATTGTAGCCAAACCGGGAGCAGTAGTGGCAGCGGACGTAGGGTTTTTTTCCGGGTTGAATGGGAAACATGGCCACAGGTTTTGCGAGAGAAACAAGCAACGAGGTCTATGAAAACGAGGCCAAACCAAACGAACCCCATATACCACCAACATGCAACCTGATAATAATGTCCAAAGCATGTCTGTGTATGTTTACATCCATTACTGTGTTGGCGTTAGTTGGGATTAATGTTTATTAGCCAAACCAAGTTCATATGAGCCGTTAGCGTGATGCTAAGCTAACGGACGTTTGGCGCTAGCATGCGGCTAACGCTAATGCTAACGTCGTCATCGTGACTTAATCAACAATGTAAACGTTTCATCAACACACTTTATGAACCTTACTGTGGTTAATATTATCAGTGCTACCCAAGTAGTCCATTGAAAAGTATTATTTTGGTGTATTTTGTGTATTGTAACTTGGACACTGTAACTTAATGGTAGCTGGGGCGACGCGTTGTTGGCTCATGGTTCAGAATGCCTCATGGGTATTGTAGTCATTTTCTGCTATTTCGGTTCTACTGTGATAGACTGTGCTACATTACCTGCTGTTTAATTGTGAATCATATATGCTATGAATATATGGTAATACAATGTTTATTTTCCTGTATTTCCAGGTTTATGACCTGAGTCATCTATGACCTGTGTGTCATCTGTGTGTCCAGTACTTTGTACTGTGTTGGTTAAAAAAGACAAAACACGAGTTGTGACAAAGACGTGTGATTCTCTGATTAATGTTGTTAGTGGTGTAAAATGCCATCAAAAATATACTCAAGCCTGCTGCAGGGCAACAGAAAATAGCAAGCCTATTTTGCTCTTTTATATAGCAAATTTTTATATATATACGAGGGGACGCGCGCCCTTCACCGGGTATGGTGAAGGGCGCCCTTCACCGGGTATGGTCTAGTTTGTAGAAAAAACTGTTAGGATTTAGAAGACATTTGTAGAATCCCCAGAAGCAAAGATATGAATTACAGATGTTCGCTTTACAAATATATATATTCAAAGATTTGCACTCATTTTCATGATTTTTGAAAAAATAGCAGATCTACAAGCTCATAGCGTGGCACCTATGAGCTTGTATATATGCTATTTTTGAATAGCCAAAGTAGCTAAGGAAAATGGGTCATCTTTAACATCACCACATCCATCACCATCTGGTTCACTGCCTCTACTGCAAAGGACAGGGACAGACTGTAGTAGTCGATCATTTTATCAATCGAGCGGGTGGCAAGTTGGCAGTGGTGGAAAGTAGCTAGGTACATTTACTCAAGTTCTGTACTTAAGTAAAATTCTGAGGTACTTTTACTTTTACTGGAGTATTTCCAATTTTCAGTACTTTTACTTCTACTCCACTACATCTCAGAGTCAGAGAGGCAAATATTATACTTTTACTCCGCTACAAACATTCATTTGAAAACTTCAGTTACTAGTTAGTTTGTAGATTTGGATTATTATTACAAAACATACATTACCCATTTCAGCCATTTGAAAATAGCCGATCTACAAGCTCACAATGTGTTGCATTGTGAGCTTGTAGATCTGCTATTTTAAATGATTTTTATACATTTGAAAACTTGTGAAATGGGACATTCTGCATAATGAGTACTTTCTACTTTTGATACCAATACTTTTGTACTTTTACTCAAGTAAATTTGGAATTCCGGACTTGTAACAGAGTAATTCTACATTGTATTGATACTTTTACTTAAGTAAAACATTTACCTTGCCAGAAGCTGCACCGCTTCAGGACCTACACCTTTCCTGGACCTGTAACACTCCCAGTACCAAAACTAAAAGTACTCATTATGCAGAAGGTCCCATTTCACAAGTTTTCAAATGTATAAAATGTATAAAAAATCCTTTGAAAATAGCAGCGGTACATGCTCACTCACAACACATCCCGAGCTTGTACATCGTCTATTTTCAAATTGAAATATTTGCCTTTGAGATGCAGTGGAGTAGAAGTAAAAGTATTGAAAATGGGAAACACTCCAGTAAAGTGAAAAATACCTCAAAATTGTACTTAAGTAAAGTACTTGAGTAAATGTACTTAGTTACTTTCCACAAATGAACATTGTACAGCTCCAGGACCTGGAAGTGAGCAGTAAAGCTAATCGCTGAGCCTTCTAACCCCGACATCACCTCTTCCAAAGACTTTTATTATCTGGCAAGAGTTACCGGTCATATCATGATCAGTAAATTGGGCAGTGCAATGTCATGCAAAAGGACACTTTGTCATGTGAGGACAAGCTGGGATCAGTTGCTCAATGGCATGAGGATGCCGGGTTTGAATCCCACTGGGCCCTTTAATGAGTGGAGTTTGCATCTTCCCCCTGTGTTCAAGTGTGTTTCCTCTTGCATGTTCCGTTCTAACCCTAACCCATGCATGTTGGGAATGTAATGTACTCCTGTTCGTGCCCTTGGCCAAAGCCACTTCCCTTATGGCTGGAGTTGGTCCCTGCACACTGGAGAACAGCTGCCCATTCAGTACAACTGTTAGGATGGGATACATAAAGTTTTTGAGTATTTAACCCAACTTTGAGTATGTATGAATGTACATGACTATAAAATGCAATAAATAAATTACAATTAAAAATAAACAAATAATTGAATTACCATTCAAATCACCTCCTGAGCCACTGCCACCCTCATTAGCAGCCACCACACTATGTGGCACGCACAAAAAAGCCTCTTCCCCAAACCTCTCTCAGACACATTCCTCATTATGTGCAAACATACTTGCCACATAAAATAATTCAATGAACGTGAGTTAAGGTTGGTGATAAAACATGACTGTGGGAGGCTGAATGTCAAGAGAGCAGTAGGATGGTGACAACTGTTCATCCGTGTCTTTAGCACTTCAGGACACATTCTCACTCCAGCCAAAGTGCTAGAAAGAAAAGTTAGCAGGGATATTTTCTTTACATTTTCTCAGCTAAAGCCATTGAGTAAGCATCCACAGACTCCTTTGCTTTAACAGCTTCAAACACTGAAAAGGAATATCAGACCTGTTTGATAAGCCCACAGCTAAAAGGCTTACTGTCATACATTCACGTACAGCGCACACCCACCCACCCACACATGTGTACACAGGGAGAAAGCCACTTCAATGGCTGTGAAGGATAACCGGCATGCAGCACCATGCAGACACACTGATTCGAACCGAGACACTGCGAGACAGGCTCTCTATGTAGAATAATACAAGATCTGAGATACATTCTGCAACCAGAAGTGCAGGAACACCCAGTTTGCTTACATCAGTGATCCATAGCTCAATGACTGTCAGGATTGAGGAATATGCCATGTCATTATCTACACTACAGTATAGTATTTTACTTTCAGTGTTTCAAATACAGTTTTAACACGTGTGCTAAACCCAAACAATATTTAAAACTAGAAAGGTGCGCTCACTCAGTGGAACACAAATCTCCGCCAGGCCGCGGGTGGCCTACCCAGGGTTGTGTAAGAGGCAGAATGTGACATTATGTATTGATAATGTGTTTTTAGATGAGATGATGTGTTGTAATGTTGGAGCATAACACAGTAGGCCTATGATACGGTCGGTCACTGTTTGAGTAACGGAGTGCAATGAGCTACAGTGGTAGAATAAATACAACTGTAGAAGGCACACCCCAAACATAATAATTACACTGTCTAACGCAGTAACATCAAACTCTCTCTCCCTCTCTGTGTCACGGTGCACATGTTCATTGTCACATGACTCATGCTTCCGTTTCTGCGTTAACGTGACAGACAGTGACAACGCAGCAACACGCATCAGACTCAAGAGTTTGAAAATGGACTTCACTTAGTCAAATTAGTCCAATGATTCTCCCTTCGTATTGGGGCCATGCCAATAGTTGATTGCATTGAAACATGTACTGATATTCTGGGCCTCTATGCAACATGAGATAACTTGCTAAATCGACCTAAAGTTAAGCTCATTTAATTGGCATAAATGAGACAGACTTCACACAGAAGGTTTGTGATGAACGGAAGGAGATGCATTTAGGAGATTCAGTAGCTACAAAAAACAGATGATTGCAGTTGAACTGACTACTGAACAACAGTAAGCAAACATTAAACAACTGCCTGATGCTGTTATCTGTACCAAACATTATTATTTTAAACGTTGATGGTAGACTAAATTGGATAATCATAGGTGGTCTTTGCTGTGTTTCACCCATTTCAGTTGAAATGGGTGAAAAAAAGAGACCCATTTCAGTTGAAATGGGTGAAAAAAAGAGACCCATTTCAGTTGAAATGGGTGAAAAAAAGACCCATTTCAGTTGAGATGGGTCTCTTTTTTTCTTCTCTCTCAACTCTGACCTCCATCGCTGTCCATGGTGCTGAAGAGGGTGCATAGCATAATCAGAAGGAAGGTGCCAAATCGATGTGTTATTGTATTTGCAATGTAATGTGACACTTTGAGCTCGAAAAGCAGTCTTTAGTTGTTGTTACTCACAGTATAGGAAGGTTATCATGCTTTTTGTGCCACTGGTGGATTGTAATCGCACCGCTCTGAAATTTCTTCTGGTGCTGGGCCTGATCTGTTCATTGACAATTTGAAAAGTTATCCTTGTAGGCTACTGTACACTGTGTGTGCAGGAACTGAATGAATGCACTTCTTGTCAACGGAATGCACTAATTTCAGGCAAAAGAACGTAACAATTGATAAGATGACAGACATCTTTTTTGTAATGTGGATATACACTAGATATAGATATATTTGAGAGCTTTGTGCCAATATGATATGGTGCATTTGATGTTGAACATGACACACCAGAAGAAAACAAAATGAAAAGAAAAAAAAACGCAGGTTTTTACACAAAAAAACAACCTGCGCTCATTTATGTGGAAAAGGGGTATATCAAACACCTAGGTGGAAATCTGGCCATCACTTGTGCTACCAGTATGCTGTATGACCACAGTAATTGCATTATGTGTCATGCTGTATAATACTCCCCACTAGCTCAACTGACATTTTGCTACAGTAACAGCAGATTTTTTCATCATACTACAGTGTCACACAAAAGTACCAATAATAGCCGATCTATAAGGTCACAGGACGTCGTGAAGTGGCGCGTTGTGACCTTGTAGATCGGCAGTTTTTTCTATTTTTTCATTTATTTTTAAGTGAAAGTGGTTAAGTGTGTATTTTTTAACAAGAGCTTGTGACTAAATAATAACTGCATTGTATCCATTGGAACACAGGTTATTCTTTCCCATTTTCTGAAAACTAGCGGTTTTGGACATACAAGGTTTTCACTTGACAGCGACAAAATGCTCCAATTGTAGAAACAGTGCTCGTCAGGGAGCAGGTTCTTGTCTGGCAAGTTCTCAGTACCACGGACAGAGCCTTAAGCTACCTTTTTTGTTTTTACTTCAGGGAAGGTTTGCTGAGCATATACATTTGAGTTTTTCAGCGGATCCCTGTCACATTTACACAGTTCACCATTTACAACGGTTCACTCTCTAGGTGAACAAGCGGGTAGCCTAAATGTTTTGCCCAAAGGCACTGTAATAGCAGTAGCTACTGTAGGTAGGGAGAATGCTATTCAATTCACTCACCTAGATCTCCCTAGTAATAAATGGAGTTAAAGTAACATTTTGTTAGACTACCTGATTTCAAGTGACACTAAACATCTGATGAGAACGAGCTAAGATATTATCAGAGGTGTATTTTGAGTATAATTGTTTTGTCCCATGTATAAAGTTTTGATGATCATTTCATCAATACCAGAATTATAACATACAGTATATCAGAGAGAGAGAGATAGAGAGAGAGAGCAGAGGATTTGAAGTGTGTCTGATTTGCGGTGATGATATATTGCTGTGTTTTTTATTTATTTATGAGAATGTAAATTCTCATAAAGGTGTGTGCGAGTGTGTGTGTGTGTGTGTGTGTGTGTGTGTGTGTGTGTGTGTGTGTGTGAGTGTGAGAGAGAGAGAGAGAGTGAGAGTGTTGACTTGACTCACCTCAGGTGTCAGAGCGTTGTTGTCTGTTGTTTGACTGGAGAGAAGAATGTGTGTGAAGCCTTCTTCCTTCCTAACCACAATGTCTCGGAATCGACAGTTGCTCTCATTCTGTCGCACATTGTACCTCAGCCGCTTGTCGAACATGTAGCCTTTGTCCTCAGCCAGCTTCCGCTTCACTGAGCTGTGCACATGAATCCCACCATTGGCCAGAGGGGAACCTGTGACAGAGGAAAGGGTCAGAAGTATCCAGTATTTGTACACGTTACTAGGAGGAAGAAAGATCAACTTGAGTTGAAAATGACTTTCTCAGAGGTAGATAATCCTGTCTGACTCCCCTTCATAGGTCAGCCGAAAGGATTTTAAAGCTATATTTCAAATATCTAGAAGTCTAGAATGGACTCGCTTGCCTGATGAGTACTGTAAAACATGTCAGGTTATAAAACATAATTTAACATTGCTTCAATCAACAGCACGTTATTTAATTAAAATTATTTAATAAAAAATAATAACATAAGTCAGGGACAGAATGCTGCTACTTCGCATAACAGCAATGGGGTTGCCATTGCAGTGAGTATCATTTTAAAAGACTATTTGAAAAGCAAAGTATCTTCACAAATCACAATACAGTGCAGTCAAAACTAAATCCTGGTTTGTGCAATTCCTTTTTCAAATAAATATCTGTCTTCTTACACTTGTTTTAATTTGACCTCGTTCTATTGTTATTCGATTTTTTTATTAATGTGTTTATATGCCTTTTATGCCTTTGAATGCCTTTTTATGTCAGTAAAGCACCTTGAATTGCCCTCTCTCTGTCAGTGCTACCTGAGTTATCATTACAAAGGAAATAGGCTATCTGGATTCAGCTTTTCTTTTGTGTGTGTGTGTGTGTGTGTGTGTGTGTGTGTGTGTGTGTGTGTGTGTGTGTGTGTGTGTTAAATACAACCAACTAGAAAAAGTGCTCCTCGGAGCACAGGTCTCCGCCAGGTCAGGTACGTTATTGTGGCCTCCTGGTGGCGCTATAATAGGCCAATGTGAAAAGGGTGTAATTTCTTCTTAGGCCTTTCACGGCAATCGGACACTGCATTCATGATTTGAGGCATTTTGTTCCAAAAATGTGTTTTGCTAAATTAGACCTGCTGGTAGCGCTATAACAGGCCAATGTGAAAACGGTGCCATTTCTTCCTCGGCCTAGTGGGAATGTGCGTGTGAAATTTCACGGAAATCGCAAGCTGTGTTCATGATTTGAGGCATTTTGTTCAAAACGGACCTATGCTGCAAACTTTGGAAGCCAACCTTAGCCAATGAGGATGGAATATGGGAAATCGGACAGATCCGTGTTCATCACATGACTATAGAGATACTGTGTACCAATTTGCATGACGTTTGGATAAAATCTGTAGGAGTAAATGGGTTTTGCACAAATCGGCCTCCTGGTGGCGCTATAACAGGCCAATGTGAAAGATTTGGGGCAGAGGTTCTGAATTGGCATCCAGGGAGTGTGTGTGCACAGTTTCGGAGCGATCGGGCCAACGGTGCCGGAGATTAGCTGGTCACAGACAGATGGACGGACGGACGGACGGACGGACAGGGGGTAAAACATACTCTCGCCATGCCTTTCGGTCTGGCGGAGACAATAAGGGACAGACTCATCTATTTACTACACCAGTGGTAACCATCCTTTTCAAGCCCATGACCACATTGTAATCCAATGTGTGAGCCAAGATCTATCACTACAAATTATGTTCCAAAAAACACTTACCACGACAAAGACATCATATTTACTTTTGAAATTCCTGACAGGCAGTATGTGCACACATCCACACAAAGGCTAGTATTCTAAATCAGAATAAAAATGGACAACCGTGTAACCAATGCCAGAATATTAGGAAAACATTTATAAAAATGTTTTTTTTGGGGGGAAAAATAGAAATTTAGTTTACACCTTTGTTTTTTTGGAGGGGGGGGGGGGTTACTCACAGGGACATGCAATACATTGATATTGCAGATAACTTCTCTTCAATGCACAATATTGAGTTTCTCAGTTCAGTGAATATTCACATTTAGATATTCTGTTCAATTGATTGATTGATTGATTACAGTCACAATCTCCATGTCAACACCTGTAGGTAATGCAAATACCATCAAGCAAAGTGCAGGATACAGCACAGTCACTCATTGTTCGGCTATGGACAGTTCAGAAACCTTGCCTACCAATGACATCGATGGGGATTCAAGCTAATAGAAACGGCATTGTTTTTTTCTTGGAAAATGTGCATGCTAAAATAGATGCCATTGCTGATAATTGCAACAATAAAAATGCAATCGTTACAAATTTAGTACAGAAAAGACCTGGGGCCATATGTATGAAGGATGTGTACGCATATAGAGGTTATTCTGAGTGCAAATCTTATATACATATACATTAAATAGAAACTTCTCTTCAGTTCAAAGCACCTTACCCCTGCTGGTGCAAAATATGATGAATGAATAGGCCAATACATATACATAGGGGTGTGCCGATACACTAATTTCACCAAACGATACGATACGATATTTGGCTCAAAACTTCGATACGATTTCGATACGATACGCACTTTTTTTATTATGAAAATATATGGGGGTGTAAAAAAGTAAATGCAAAAAAATAATTCTGTTTTTGCATTATTCAGACATGCAAACTTGTAGCTTTTCAGCTACAATAGCCGTTTTCAATCCAAATAGGGCAATAGTGTGACACCTGACCCCCCAAAAAAAAAACATGTTGTCACCCTTTTCACCTCGGGGCTGTTTGCATGCCTGATTATAATGATTGTAAAAAAAAAAAAGGAAAAAAAAAAAAAAAAAAAAAAAAAAAATTTTTTTTTCAAAACGATATTTTTTTTTTCCAAAACGATACATATCGTCGCGAAAACGTATCGCGATATATCGCGGGACGATATATCGGCACACCCCTACATATACATATATACATATATACATATATATATATATATATATACATATACATATATATACATATATACATATATATATATATACTAGAGTTTCGGGGGGCTACGCCCCCCTCAACCCCAGCCGCGCACGGGGCCCAGCGTGGCCGTGTGTATATTGGGGGACCCAAATCGCCGGAGTGAAACTGTGGAAAAGTTTTTTTGAAAAAGAAAAAAATGTGAAGAAATAATATTTGTTATGTTTCAGGGGGTCCACAGGGGGTCCGCGGACCCCCTGATGGTCCACTGACCCCCTGTGGAGTGTTGGGTCGCGCGGGGACACCCCTGGAACATTGCGGACCATTTCGGTTTTTTTTTTTTTTTTCATGAAGGTGGTTGCTTGTTTCTGGCGCAGGCTGTGCAAACCTGGCAACCCAGCGCATGCTGCCGCACGTTAAAGTGGCGTAGCGTCATGAGGGTCAGT
Source organism: Gymnoscopelus microlampas (assembly GCF_963454915.1). NCBI lineage: Eukaryota > Metazoa > Chordata > Actinopteri > Myctophiformes > Myctophidae > Gymnoscopelus > Gymnoscopelus microlampas. The sequence continues at coordinate 43,499,119 of NC_139962.1, forward strand.
GGGGCCGTGGCTCGGTCAGTGAAGACCCTGTAGTGCGGATGATATGTGGCATAGAGGGGCAGATTGTAAATCCACAGAGGAAACATCCGTGGGCTACCATTGGTTCAGCGATGTGTGCGGTCGCCCTGCGGCCCCTCCTCCTCCACCAATGTGCAGTATTGAGAGCCCTGACGTCACAACAATTGGAGCGATGGGCACTGCACTGTGGTTGGTTAGGGTACACCTAGGGCCCAGGTAGAACCCAGTGAAAGCCTGCATGGGCAAACCCAGTTAGGACCCGCCTTGGTCCCACATAAACATGGCTAGTTGGGGCCCACCTAAGGGCCAGGTAGAAGCTACTTATAGCCTGCATGGGCATGGCAGTTGGGACTGAAGTGGATGCCGCTGACATTGCTGACATGGGGTCCATATGGTTTAGCCCACCTTGAAACCATATGGGAACTACGCTGGCATGCTGGCTGTAATGCAAACGCTGCATCATATCTGCAGTGTGTAGTTTGATGTTGTGTGTGTAGCAGATATACCTGCAGTGTGTAGATCAATGTCCATAGGAAAGTCAATGCCCAGCAGTGTTTTTTTCCCCAGCAGAGTTTGTAGTGTGTCTGTGTCTCTCTGGAAGAGGTTGCACATGAACTCTGCAGCCGCACTGAGGCGCTCCAACACAAACAGTCTGACATTAAGCTGCTTCACACAACAAACATCAGCACCACGCTGCTGTTTGTCCAAAAGACACAATATCTCCTCTCCCACCGACGTCATGTGTTCATTTATCGACAGCCGTACAGAGTCCTTTTGACACATTTTACGTCGTTTATCCAGCTCTCACTGACTCTCCACATCGGGCTGTTATTTTGCTGCGATCAAGTCAACGATGTGAGAGATTAGCTATCACAGACGGACGGACAGGGGGTGAAACATAGTCTTGCGCCATGCCTTTCGGCCTGGCGGAGACAATAAAAAACCGAAAGTAAAGGAAATGGCCATTTCTGCAACAGAAGTAGTCAATAAACTATGCTATGAAAACATGGGCCACATTGGCAAAGAATGTAAGAAAGAGGCAATCATGTAGAAAATAGCCGATCTCCAAGCTTACAAAGCCTCTCAACGTGAGGCGTTTCGAGCTTGTAGATCGGCTATTTTCACAATATTTACTTGTGGAACGGAGTCAAACAGAATGGGGGGGTCCCAGATCAAGTACGTGTATTTGTGGGGGGGGGGGGGGGGGGGGGCGGCGTGAAAGGGTTGATAAACACTGCTCTAATCGGAGCGAAATTATCTGAAATTGCTACATGACCATAATGCATTCTAACATGCCTTGCACGGGGCGGTCCTGCCATTACGTTAGTTACTGTAGTTGCTGTGGAGCTATAGTTCTCCAGAAGACACACACAAACATACACCATCTACAATGGACGAACTGAGCAGCAATATAGACATTCACCACACGAACGTGCATTGTTGACAAAGTGATTGCACAGCCGCTGCAGGCATGACAACCAGGTTAGCGTTAGCGACATGGCAGCTATCACAGCGCCCTGTCCGTCGTGCTGCAACTGCCTGTGATGGCTACAGCAGTAACAGCAAGCTGTCTGCGATGCCATTGTCTGGAGAGTGCTCTTAGCGTGACACGACCAATGAGAGTGAGCGCTGTAGTTGTTGCTAAGATACGGTGGCGTCTCTGCCCCATAGCTTGTAGATCTCTCACACATGATTGGCGTAGGCTGCGTTGCCAGGTCTGACTTTGTGTCTAAGCAATGGTCGGCTTATTTTTGCGCGCCTTTGGGCTCGTTTGCATTGTGCGCACGGCAGCGCTTGTTTAGCGTACGTCAGCGCGACGTGGCAACGGACGTGGCAACGTGAAAGGTGATTGGCTGGTGAAAAGAAACACCCGACGTTACACCAGAAATGGTGCCTGGAGAAAATGGTGACCAAAAAAAAAGTTTGGAAAAAAAGGAAAAAAACCCCGCAGCGGCTGCGTGCTGTTGTGGTGATGAGGTCGTGCGCACGGTAAACGGTACGAAGCTGGCTCCCCTTCCGTTTTGTCCGACATTTGGTGAGTAGAATAAATTATGTTGCGCGGTGGAAAAGGTGTAGTTAGCAGTGACATGTCCCCTACGCGAGGCGTAAATTCAGCGCGGCCGCCGTGGCGAGTCAGTTGCCGACATGTGGTCTGGCGGTGCGTTGTTTAGTCGATAATAGAGCTGTGGGGTGTGGACACCGAGGGTGCGGAAGTTGGTCGCCATTTATATAGTTAGATATATACATATACATATATATATATATATATATATATATATATATATATATATATACAAAAACTCTGGGCATGGCTGTCTCCCTTTATGTTGGTGACGACGCCATTGACAGCTATTTGGTCCAGGATAGCAGCCATGCACTGGTCCAGTGGAGAGAGTGCTACGAAACGTAGCTATGAATCGTACTTTGTGGGCACTGATCCGCTTTTTGACCTTCCTTTAGAAGTCCCACCACTTTCTTTCTTCTTCATTTCTTCCACAATGCGTTGCTCTGAACCAGGGCTATAGCAGAAATATACAACACAAGCCAAAATTCTCCCACTCATTTTGTTTTTGCTTGATATGCACCACTACTAGGCATTTGTGGGAGTTTTTCTAAGCATTAGGGGTACAAATAGGAGAGGGTACATGTTCAAGTGTACACAATTCCACAATGATTTCTTCATACATTTGATGAAATACTTCAGTTTGAGGAAACATAGAATAATGTGTACGTGTTCATTTAGTGTGGTTCCAGTGCAAACCTTTACACATATGGACCCTGATGTCAACCTTCAGTGTTTTATACATACTGAGTGTGCTCCCCTAAACAAACTAGATTAAATGATTCAGGTTTATGAATTCAGGAATGATTGCCTACTAGTATGGGTGTTTGAAGGGTGTTTTGAGTGCAATCAAAGACAAAGTCAGCACGTTCAGCTTTCAGCCTGAGTGCCTATCCCCCTGCTGCCAAGACAGGTGGAATGGGAGGCACGTGATTTTACCACTTAACCCCTAATTACGTAGTTGACTGTAGCCAAATGTTGGCCGTGCCTAGTATCAACAACAAACTGTGAATAGAATAGAAATGAAGAAAGTGGCAAGAGATTCTTTTTTGCATCCATTTCTCTCTGTTATAGTACCTACCTTATTTATAACAGGCATGATGGATAATAAGTGCGGCCCAACTCCTGTGATTACTCCCACTCCCACTTAAGATGTCGAATCCAGCCTTATTATTTCAAATTATAAAAAAGTGTGATGCCCTCTTGAAAACTAAAAGAATGATTAACCATGACAGTGGAAACTCTGGACTGTGACCCAGGGGTGAAATCCAAGGCTCTTATCAGTTACTTCAATGGTAGTAGTCCTGTCCCAGCACCATAGACCAATTCAATCTCGAGCTCTCTGCAGCTTACAGTAACAGCCCAGTATTACCATTAAAAGATGACATGAGTTATGAGGTAAAATGACACAATATTTCTGTGGGCACCAATAGAATTGGCAAATGTGTCTCTATGCTAAGTTAACGTGCCACTCATAAGCAAGGCAATAAACTGAACAAAAATGACCCATTTTATACTCTTTAAATTCACAGACTTTAATGAATATTCGTATTTGTCCTCACTAATGCTCATGATAAGATGGCAGATCATGTCACCATTTCCATCCACTCGCTCGCTCAGAGGTGTGTTGTGGACAGTTCAGAAACCTACCAATGACAATCATCTATGGTAATTTCAAATCTATTTTTATTTTTCATTGATGTAAGAACAATGGCTTCTATTTCGTTCTAGAACGCTAACTTTCCAGCAAGAGAAAGGATGTAATTTCCATTAGCTTGGAATCTCCACAAATTATGTCATTGGCAGGCAGGTTTCTGAAAGGTCCATACCTCAACTCTGAGAGCGTGTAGGTGGAAATGGCACTCTCTTTTGTCTCTGACCAACTATACAGATATGGTAGAGACAGAATAATGCTGTATATCATTATTCATAGCCACCCAAAAATAGATGTTAATATGCATGATACTATTCAATTGCCTCCCATTCCCTATAACATTTAGATCCTTACCTAGTTCAGTAGGGAGTTGTGGCCCAGTAGTATCCATGTCTCCTAATACCCTCTCCACTCGGTCCGAGGGCAATCCATGTGACCTTGCCGCTGCTCTGTACATGAGGGGCTCCACCTCGCCATTCTGGAGTCCATTATGTGGAGTCCTCAGTGGAGGAACAAACTGAAGATTCCCTGGTGGAGGGGCCTTATATGACATGGTTTTACTCATCCTGTCCGTCGTAGTAGCCTGCTTTCCTCCTCCTCCACTCACCTTCCTCTGCTTATGCGTGGCTCCTGAACCGACAGCCATGCCTGGACCAACTCCCACTCTAACCCCAACCCCTGGACCACAAGTCCTTCTCTTCTTGCGGGCCTCTGCCCGAGCTCTGGAGGGGTCTGGGGCAGAGGGGCGGCTGGTATCAAGGTGCCGAGGGCCAGCAGCAGCCCCCCCTCCAGATATCTTTGGAGGTTTAGGCCGTTTGTGTGTGTGCGGCCGTAAGGTGTGGAACTGCTCAATGAAGTCCTCACAGTGCAGCAGGTGGTGTTCTGGCTCCCATGTGTCCTCCTTACTTCCGTAGCCTTTCCACCTAATTAGGTACTCCCACTTCCCCTTCTTGTTCCGCCGCCTGTCCATGATCCGCTCCACCTGAAGCCGAAAACCGGAAGACAGTCAACCACACTGTATGTTAAGGTGACACTGTCACACTATACAGTTCATTGTTGGTGGTAATCTTATACCACATGGACCCTATATACCAAGGCCTCTATACTAAGCCCTGCGCTACACTATTTCCCTCTACTACACAAATCCCTTCGCAGAAAATCTACAAGCAAGTTGTGACGCGCTGCAACATGTTGTGATGCGTTATGAGCTTGTAGATCTCCTTTTTTTGACGAATTTTCACCCCAGAATAGCAATGCTAGTGTTCATGCGGTTGAGTCTACAGAAACAACTATATTTAAGATATAATATAATCCATATTGAAAGAGAAAATTCGCTCTGTTTCTGCCCTTCTCTGTGTTCCAACGCATATCAACTTGATTAATATTAAATGAAGTGAAGATTGCTATTTTGCGTAAAGACAGTGGTGTTTCATAGTCACACAGAAAACTGCTCAGTTTTATGTCTGATGAGATGAAAGGTGAGATGACATTTCACTAACTATTTATATTTAGAATTAATTTTTGTGGGAATGGATTTCTATTCAATATTCTCTGATTCATAATCACTGGTGAAGTAGTCCTTTACACCTCTCAAGACTCATTTTTTATTTTCTTTGTACCCTTTTAAAAAACCTCAGCAGGGCCTTGATGCAATCAACACAACCTTTCAGAATACAAAATGGTAGATTTCTTTCCACAATATGTGGACTCTCAAAAACAAATGTCCATATTTTAACAACTTGATGCTGCACAAGCTGATTGGGTGGCACAAGATAGATGAAAATAAATATTTTGATATGGTCCAACAGCATCATACTGCATGTCTAAGTTCAGTGTATGGACATTGGTGTCAGTTTAATCTCTGTCTATCTACAGTACATGCTACTTACATTCTCTACAATCTGTTTCAAGGCTGCATGTATCATTAAAGATATGCTGAATGTAGGCAAGAGAACATATGTTGACAATACAAATTACAAATACGTATCATCTGGCCTAACTTATGATGGTCTGTCATTATAGCAAGAAAGATAAATAATAATATTATAATTATTAGTATTATTATTATCATAATAATATTGATAATGCACATTCACAAAATATCTAAGCACAACATGTTTAATTGGCCTTGAATTTGTGCATTGCATTAGTCAAGAGTGCATACTGTTATTATGGTGCAACAACTGCAGAGTACAGGCTGAAATAGGCCTAATTATATGTGTAACTGCAAAACATGGCAACACAAACTAAAACAAAACACAAATGTTCTCAACACTATTTTCTTAGTTGCATATTGGCAGGTCACAGACAAAACACAATCAAAGAACTCTGTTAGTGTTGTTGGGACAAATGAGGTATGGAATTACATAACCTTATTCCATATCAGAATGAAGGGGAAGGTGGTAACCACTTAAACCATATATTTTAGTTGTCCTATTTTAGGCCCCTTCCTGTTTCCCTCTACACTAAATATATTTCATTCTAGGTCCCTTCCTGTTTTCCCTCTACACTAAATATATTTTATACTAGGCCCCTTCGTGTTTTCCCTCTACACTAAATATCTATCTACAAGCTCACAGCGAGTTGCATTGCGATGCGTTGTGAGCTTGTACATCTGCTATTTTCATAGAATGTTCACCTCCCACAATAGGATCTCTAGGGTTAAAATTGTGGTTAAAATTAGCCCAACCCAAGCCTGTGTCATTGTGACTGGGCCTTCCAGATAGAAGTGATGTCCTTCCTTCACTATACTGTAGATAACAGCATGCATCCTCACACCGTCCAAAGCCAAGACTTCTTACATGAAAATCACTTTTAACTAGCAACTGCATAAAGGACTCCAAGAGACGTTTCTAGGGAGGGTCAAATCCAGAACGTACATTTTGCGACATGTTGTGCATGTAAGATAGGGGCTCTTTCAGTGTGGGAGTAAGATAAGAGGCCATAGTTGATAATGAGATGTGCTGTAAGTGCCATCATGAAGAAACCTTAAACATACGTCAGTGTTGCTTTCAATGTCACCCTAACGCACTAGGACAGCCTCGCATTGGAGAGCTACTTTAAATGTCCACTGGGGTTACTAATCAAGAGGTATTACACCTCAACACGAGCATTGTACAGTATCAACGATGTACGTATAGACCCATTCTGAACATGTATCACCAATACTCACTGAAGAAGATATGGATGTTTACCACAGGACATGTTATCATATCGTCTCTTTAGTCAATATAGTTACTGAATTCATTTTTGTAAAATTATGGGCCACAGGCACACCGTTGCTCCAATCCGCACCAAACTTGACACAAACACTGTTCAGGGGCCTGCCATGACAATAGTTCCTGGGGCCCGCAATCCGCACCAATATCCTGACCTATAGGGCATATACTTATGACATCAGGGATCTCCATATATGGGCATAAAAGGGACACAGGTAGACAGACAGATACAGAGATCTCTATAAATGGGCACAAAAGGCACACAGACAGACAGGTACAACGGGTACTCTGACAATGGGTACAACGGGTATCTGACAAAGCCCCCCGACACTATGACTCGACATATTGGTTGGATCGGAGGTGCGACATATCGGGCCGCCCAAACTCTAGCTGTGAGGGCTGAGTAGCGACCCAAACATCTAAGTCATAACTTCAAAAACGTTGCTAGCTAAAGGTTTAGTAAAAAGCTAAAGGTTATTTCTATTTGTATGCCATGGCCAAAGGTCAAGCAGTCTAGAAAAGTCTGTCTGTCTGTCTGTCTGTCTGTCTGTCTGTCTGTCTGTCTGTCTGTCTGTCTGTCTGTCTGTCTGTCTGTCTGTCGCTTGTCTGTATCTCTGTCTGTCTTTTTCTCTATGTCTTAAAAATAGTATTGAATGGGGGATGTCATGTCCCATTTACAGTGACATTACCTAATTCCAGTTGATGACACCAATCTCAAATCAACGCACCCAACACTATGGTCCATTAAAGTGGAATATGGGCTTGGTTGCAGCTGTTGTTACTGCTGCCTGGTGCATGGTAAATGCTTAAACTCCACAACCCAAGTCTCCATCTGCATTGGTTTTATGATTCAGCAGCTACCCATTGGGGAATTTATGGAATTGTGTTTGCTTAACCTAATACAGGGGGCATCCGAGAGAGTGGTGTCATTAATGCCAAATACTAACAGTACACCCACTGTAATGTTAAAAACCTTTTCTATAGACTTAATGAAGTCAATCGATCCTGCAGGTTAGCATATTAAATCATTTATGAAGATTTGTATGAAGAGAGCGCACCAGATTTACAATGAGAAATGTACAAACCAAAAGGTCTAGTCCACAAGTATTTATTTATTTATTTCTATTTGTATTTTATGTACAGTAAATGAATTTAAATATTGGCAACTATTTAAATACAATCTACTGTATGACTTTTTATTAGTTTAATAAACAAAATCAAAGTAAATTATTCAGCTATAGAATAATGTTGTGGAGGAGGGTGCAAGGCGTGTCTGCTTATTAGTCACAATGTTGCCTACACTTTTTTGCTCTCATTGTTACACTAAATAAATTGTGGCCTGTTGTTTTCATCCGGTATAAAAAGAATCGGCAGGCAAATGTTCATCCTGAAAGAGATGGGGCTTACATGCTCTAGCTCTAGCAATTTAACCTATTACTGTGAAATACAGGGTTATTCATTATCTCAAGGTTGTTTTGACATACACTTACAATAAAGCTGTGGCAACATTGCAGGCAGTGAATGAGTGAAATTATTGTAGTCTCTACAACAGTGTGGACAAAAATAAAAACAGAATAAAATCTAAACTTAACCTTAAACACAATAATCACTCTTTAATTAATAACAGAAACAGATGGAACCCTAACGGGACTTAGCTGAAAGAAGAATACTGACTGCGATGCGACAGGTTGTGAGCTTGTAGATCAGCTCATTTCAAATAGCCGCTGTATATAGGGTTAAAGTGGTTAAACTGATTTTGATGTTGCAATAAGTAATTTTGCTGGGGACCCCCCGGAACTTCCTCAAGGACCCCACTTTGAGAACCACTGCACTATGCTACCCGGATGCCCCAGGGTATCTGACAGGGGGTGTTTTTGACATAATTATCAGTGCCAATACTGAGTGCTTCTCCTGTCACTTCTGACTGACAGTTCAGTACAAAGCAATGCTTATTAATTGTTTTTACACCATTCCTTGGAACACTGGGACAGGTACATTATGCACTGCATTGGGGTCCTTGGCATGAATCCGTTCAGTAGTAATGCAAGTCTGGCTGTGTGTGTTTGCAGGGGAAACTCCTACTGCAACACCATGTCAGTTTCTAGCACAATGGTATTAAAGCTACAACCTGTAAGTTTTATGTCCATTGTCTCCTCCTGATGGAGAGAGGTAATTGCACCCATGGCATCTCAGCCCAGGTCATAGCTACTTTTACTGACATCAAGGGAAGTGACAAGGTGCTGTTCAAGACACTGTCAGTGTAACTGTTGCCATGCATTTCCAACTTGCATCGTTCCCGAGTAGGCCGGGCACTGGTCTAGTTACTTTAATATTTAGAGAAATAATTCACAGAGTGAAGAAGAAATGGTCTGGAAAAGAATCCCAGTATCTCTGAAAGAAATCATAAGCCATAACGCTACCCTCCATTACAGGTCAGTGAGATGATTGAGAGTGACAAAGGGGAAGGTAATGGATGGCAATGGGTTGCATACTGCACAATAAAGGCTATCAAGTTCTCTCTCTTTTGTGCCATCGGATTGGGGCGAAAACAACCCTTTTGGATAACTGATGTGAATTCATCTTCAAATATTTTCTCTTATTTTTCCTCTTTTCTCTTTTTGTTATCTCTGCCAAGGGAACGGCTGGAGGAGATTATGCTTTCACTCCTGTCCGTCTATCGGTACACACCATCTCTGTAGTCATGTGAACAACATTTATCTGTCAGATTTTTCAGATTCCATTCCGACTGGCAACTATTGCCTTTCAAGGTTTGCGGGAGGGGCCCGTTTTGCACAAAATGTCACTAATCATGAACACAGCGTCCTATAGACGGATTTCCGCGCGACGTCATCACAGAGCAGAATGCGCAATCTGCGCATGCTCGGGGGAAACGACTTGTTGCGCCGTTCACTCTGTTGTTGTGTTCGGGAGTTAGATAATTCTGCTATTATAGGCATAATAGGCATAATGCTGCTATTATATACAAACAGATCCAACTTCCGACAAATCATTTTTATTGAGTAAACAAGGTATTACAAACTGCATAATTTAATCTACTTTCATTAAACCCGGTGAAGATCATTTCTTTTTTGAATGGACATTTGACCAGAGCTGCTGCGGGTAATGGCGCCCTCTATAGGCTTCCCCCTCCTCTGCGCGGTCATATCCTCTCATGTTTACTAACAGGAAACCTGTCTATCTGCTCCAAATCTGAATCACACATTTAGGTGCCTCTAAACAACACAGAGTCAAAAGCAATAGCACTTACACCAACATAGGGCGTCACACATGCTAGATGGCTGCAACCCACAACTGACAAAGCCCTGGGTAGGTAACCAGGCCTGGCGGGGTTCTGCACTCCGGGGAGCACACTTTTCCAGTTATTTATGTACATTTTTATGTTGGTTCTCTCAGAGGAAGCCCAATACATTTCAAATAAACAAGACATGACACACAGTCATGTATACCAGCTTGCTTTCTTTTTGTGTGTGTGTGTGTGTGTGTGTGTGTGTGTGTGTGTGTGTGTGTGTGTGTGTGTGTGTGTGTGTGTGTGTGTGTGTGTGTGTGTGTGTGTGTGTGTGTGTGTGTGTCAGGGATTCCGTTAGCCGGTATTTACCGGCCATTGACCGGTAAAATGTTTAATTGGCCGGTAAATATATATACCGGTAAATATAATATACACCACCGGCCACCGTGGCCGGTTGGGAAAATGCTGTTATTAGGCTATTTTATCATTTAAGCCTATTATTAATATTATTATTTGCATAAAGTAGTTGGCTACAACCGTTACAATCATAATAATTTAAAGTTTATGTCATGATCTGACTGTGTGGTTTAATTCCGACAGCCTGCTCGGCTGCTGCTGTGCGCTGCAGTTACAGAATAGCCTATTCGTTGTACGATGGTGTCGTGCGTTGAAAATATCAGAGCTACAAGCTCACAGCATGTCGCAACACGCCGCGTTGTGAGCTTGTATGTCTGCTATTTTTGATACGCCACAACACCGCTAAGAGACACAGCTGTGTCTCCTCCTGATCAGCGCTGAGTAGGGTGGCTCGCTCGGGTGTTGATAAACAGAACCGGGATTTTCCGAGGTGATAGAATCTGAACCAAACCGGACCCAATTGTCGATAAAGGGACCCGTCCCGTCCCAAACACGTGTGGGTCGTGGATATTATGCAAGCACAGGTACTGCAATGGATAAAGTGGTGAAAGTTGGTGAAAGCAACTATAAAGGCAAGTAATCAACCTCGCGCAAGGCCACATATATCATGACATATATAATTAATGTTAACAAAACAAAACAAAACCTACTTTTGCATATCAAGGTTGAATGAGAATCGATGTAAAGCCTAAAATCTATATTAATTTGTTTATACTGTGCGACGGTGTTGCGCAGGGAAACCACAGCCCGCAGGGTAATTAGGACTCGCCCCAAAACACCCTCGCCCCCATTTTTCAGGCGGACCAGCGGTTCTTTTATTCTTGTATTTGTTTTACTGAGGATATGGGTAGAAATAGGTTTAGGATTAGGTATAGTTTTACTGAGGTTAAGATCAGGAATAAGGTTAGGGTTAGGCATAGTTTACTGATATGTTTAGCCTAGGAATACCAGGCGATTACCGCCGGATTTTCCCCGGGGCGACTGTGTTTTGGGGCGAGCGTTTTGGTATTCGTCAGGCAGCAGTTCAGCAGCGCAGTAGCGCAGCTCTAACGTAACGAGGTGTAATGAGCCCAATCAGTTGGGTGCATGTAGGCCTATGCAGTGCAAACATGCATGTGACGTTAATTATAATATGGCCGGTAAATTTATGCTTTGGCCGGCAAAATATAATCCTGCCGGCCACGGTGGCCGGCCCCAAAAATGCCTAGCGGAAACCCTGGTGTGTGTGTGTGTGTGTGTGTGTGTGTGTGTGTGTGTGTGTGTGTGTGTGTGTGTGTGTGTGTTCTGCCGTGTATGCGCGGCTTGTTTTCATAGACCTGGTTCCTGATTTGACTTGCAGAATCTGGCAACACTGCTAGTGGCTCCCCATTGGCTTAGACCTGGTTGCTTATTTCTCTCGCAGAATGTGGCAACACTGCTAGGCCAGAACGCACGCTACGCAGCTCGTATGCAGAGGTGTAGTACATTTACTCAAGTACTTTACTTCCTATATATATATTACTCTGTGTCACAGTGATTTGAACCGACGGCAGGCGTGTATCCCTTCCTGTCGATTTGATTGGATTTGATTGGATTTGATTGGATTTGTTTGGATTTGATTGGATCAAATTGACAGGAAGTGATGCCCACAACGCCCTAGGCAAATTGTGGATAGTAGCCATAAAGGCGAGAGGCGTGTCTAGTAGCCATAGTACCCATAGCTTGGGAGGATGAGACCGCCCGTTCAGAGTATGGGAAAGTATCCCCATTGGCTTAAAGGACAGCCAATGATCGAAAACATGTCGGGAATATGTCGAACACGTGACACTAGTGGTCAGTCTCTTCTTAGACCAGCGTGCTTTGCAAGCTGGTAAAAATAATGCATTCAAATGCTGGTATGGGAAAAATGTGTCCACCCAGACTCAGAGTGTATCAAGCAAAACGAGTAGCAGTACTGGTCTGGAACTGAACCAAAGAGCTAAAGGGGACCGGTTAGAAGAGTTAACATGAGGCTTTAGTTCAGCTGCAGCAGTGACTGATCAACTTGTCTTCTGAGGTGCCAGGCACATTAAGAGGAATAAACAGTTTTAGATGGGTGAGCAGTAGGGGTGTCATTAAAATGAGAAGATGATGATGATGCATCGCACACACGGTCACACTTACCAGATCATTGCATTCAAGGCAGAGATCAAGAAAGAGAGACTGGAGAGGTTTGCCAACACATGGTAGTACAAATGTTTGACCCAGCAGAAATGTAGAAATGTCCACCGTCACCATGTCAAAGCCTCCCTCTACAGTGTATAGCATCCAGGATCAACCAGAACATGGTGAACAGAACATACAGTGGTCTGCTGGGAACAAACAACGATGTACCGCAAGTGTCAATTTCAGTTAGTGACAGATCCACTGCAGTAGGTGCCATTCAACATTTCTCTGAGCTAAACTGACTGATTTCTACATCAGTAAGTGGAAATACTTTCATATTCTCTTTTGTACGATACACATGAGATAACATCTCAACATGTCAAATGAACTGTGAAATTGAAAGTTCTATAATCCCAGTTCATATTCTATTCATTGGCAAATATTTATTATTTCCTATTATTATTTCCTATTACTGACTTTGATTTGTAACCTGCCAGAGGGGTTGTCATATTTCAGGGGAGTTGAAATGTGGCGGCCTGTTAAATTGTAAACTAGACATTAAACCAGAGGTGATTTTAGAGCCGGATGATTAGATGATAGATGATAATTAGGTGGGTAATAAAATGAGTAATTAAAGATCCAGTAAAACGATTACCAGTAGACCTGTTTGTGTATGGACATTTGTATATGGAAAGTAAAATTTATCATAACCTGTTTTCCCTGTTTTTAATTTGTTGCCCGTACGAAAAGTAGCACCTGATGCCTATAAGATGTGTAACGGATGACCCAGTGGGAAGTCTGGGAACAAGTCAGACCTGAGGAAATAACCTTACGACAGTAGAGTGCTGCCATTTACGCCCCAGTACAATAGAGGCGTGTCCAGAGAAAGAGCAGCAAGGATTATGAGTATTGTAGATGTCATGGAAACAAGAAAAACAGTTTCTGAATGAAATAATCTATACCTCCAGTTTATGAACCTACACAATATACGGTTTGGTCGTAATTACTGACAGTATGATTTTCAATGTTCTACTATGGGAACAATCACAGTGGAACCTTGTTGGCAAAGTCCATAAATTAATTTAATTAATTTGCAGCTTTGATTGACTGGTCAGTTCAACAAGTCACTCTCCATATCCGGTAAAAACTGTCTCTATTTTCCATTTGTCCTTTCTCTCTCATTTATGTCTCCCTTTCTGATAAACTAATTTCTGTAAAACATTCTTGACATGTCTTGCGCCGTTAAGCTGCTTTTACTTCCCTCTGTGGTGTGTGGTGTCTGACATCATCATTTAATGCTAAAAAGTATTTCAAAAGAATAATGGACATCATACCATGATTGCTGATTCAGTAATCTAAGGTTGAATGTCAATTCATAATAGATTAGATAGATTGCTGGTTTTCATTTCAGAATTGTGATAGCCTACTTATGTACCAAAAAGATCACTGATGACATCACTAATTCAACTTATTTTACAGGTGGTGACCTCTACATAGTTTTCTAGAAAATTAAATGCAAGAATATCATTTCAATCACTTTCTCTTTGGTGTGTGTGGTGTGTATTGTCTGAAATGTTACAAGACCAAATACAAGTTTTCGTTTTTTTTCCTTCTATATTCAGTGTATTTCTGTTCCTAGGACAATAGCCTTGTTTTGTGTGCATACAGAGGTATCAAATGATGAATGCCAGTCGTTCATAAATGTAATGCACATGCTTGTGTGAATCATTTGCATAGTTCAATGCCCTATTCAACGCCAGAATGCAGACTGAAGGGCCGGGTGCAACAATAAGAGGAAAGTCTAATTACACGCTACGATGACAACTGACAACACTTCAACACGCAACATGTTGCTAGCTTGGTGTTTGTTGGGGAGCACCAGTGCTACCAAGTAAAAAAGAACATTTTGAGGCTTACTTCAGAAGAGCAGGGGCTGCAAGAGTACACGTGAAGGGCATTTTACTAATAGCAGGGTTGTTGAAAATGGAAGGCCTTAGTTGAAAGTAGATAGTTGGCATTGGTAATTGGTGCCAGACGTGAGAGAATGCCCGTCATAGTAGCGCTGCTGTTTTTCACTTTTTGTGTGACTTTGTGACTTCCACATTTTCTACCAAGCTTAGTTCTTTGTCCTAGTATAATAGCTGTAACAGTTCTTTCTCCTTTCCTGTTCACCTTCTACACCTCAAACTTCAACAGCATCACGGATGACAACAAGGAGAACATAGCCCTGGCAGAGAGCTTCGTAGGGTGGTGTGACAAGAATCACCTCCAGCTCTGTCGGAAATTCCAAGGAGCTGGTGGTGGACTAACGGCAGAGCAAGAAGAGGCTTCCAACTCCCCTCACCTTCAGAGAGGAGGAGGTGGAGTTGGTGGACACCTACACGTTTTTGTGACTACATATGAACAATAAACTGCAATGGACTAACTTAGGCCCTACAGTATTTAAAGGAGGGGACAGAGCCAGACTCAATACGTGCAACAGGCTGCTGCAGATGTTCTACCACTGAAAAGGCATAGCTTTATTGTGATTTGCAAACGTTAGACTGCACTGTCTTGAAATTGAGTCCAGATTAACGCTAAAGTAGAGAGCATGGCGGAAATTCTAGCGAGGATAGCACTTGAGAACCATGTTGACAGAGATCACTAAACTAGTGAAACTGACCCTGTACCAACCTGCAGTATGTTGCTGTATTGAACAACATTCAGGGTTTATTCTCTTCGTTTCTGTTTTTCTCCAAACTGGAGAAAATGAGTTGCCATTGTATGTACTGTATGTGGAAAGGGTAGGCAGAGTAAGCTCATTAGCTTCAGCCTATACCTTTTTTGGTCATAACTATGTAATATCATGTATTATTGTTGTTGTGTTGTTTTAGTACTGCTATGTTTTATGCACATGGATTGTATTGTTTACATTTTTGAACTGATGACCAAAATAAAATTGCAAAGTGAACGTGTCATGAAATATGAATCTGGATGTAATAGTAGATAATTCATCAAGTGCACTGCGCACAGCTCCTAGGAGAAATGGGCTGAAATGGGAGAAAATCTGCAGATTCCGCACCAAGTACAAATGGCAAAGTCCACACCAACAAGTATAATGACATCAGTGTGGGTGTTCAGACTGTTCAGCTAATTATTATTAGTTATATACTTGGTGTGGATGGCCCAACACCTTCCTCATAAAGAAATAACATCAGTGGTGAGTTAAAAACAAATCCAATTTGTAATATTTAGTAACTGTGTGGGCCTATCTGTTGATGGTTAATTCAATGACTGTATTTTACTTTGCGGTGTGTGTGTATCCTCCTTTGTATGTGTAATGATTTAACTTGTTTAACTTGTTTGTTTGTTGGCTTGTTAATAGGCCCCATGTCTCACAGCCATGGTGTGATTGTGTTGGATTGTGCACTTGTGTGCACATGTTAGCCTTTTTAGAAAACAATTTTGGTGGCATTGATTGATATCCCGGTACCTTAAATGTGTGTGTGAGTGTGAGTGTGAGTGTGTGTGTGTGTGTGTGTGTGTGTGTGTGTGTGTGTGTGTGTGTGTGTGTGTGTGTGTGTGTGTGTGTGTGTGTGTGTGTGTGTGTGTGTGTGTTTTTTCCCCAATGTAGTAGGTGCAGTGGATGCATTTGCAAATTCTGTGGGAATAGCAAATAGGGGATAGGTGGACTTCTAGGCCCATGAGAACAACTGCAGAGGGTGCTTTAACACCATGCAGCAGTGCAAGACTAAGAACTTAGTTTCCTCTGGTGATCCAGCCAAGGACATTACATTATACCCACGGACTGGTTGTTGGAGGGTTTCGAACAACTTGGGATGCCCAAAGACGAGGCAGAAGGCTGGCAAAGTATTGTGCTGTCTCTGCTGCCATATGTGGCGGAGCCGCAGCTACTTGGAGTGCTGAGTGACATGCGTGTTGTATCATGAGGACATATCCATGAGTTTGTGAATGTAACCTTTACTGCGCCTAAAATATTTGTGTCCCTGTATGCTTTCCCTGTGTGTGGACATAAATAAATTGTTAAACTGTGTGTGTGTGTGTGTGTGTGTGTGTGTGTGTGTGTGTGTGTGTGTGTGTGTGTGTGTGTGTGTGTGTGTGCGTGTGTGTGTGTGTGTGTGTGTGTGTGTGTGTGTCGCTGTTCATTCCATGTGGTGCTGAAATGCATGTGTTTGGCCACTTTTTCCAAAAAGTCATGTAGGCTGGTTATTGCAGGTTTATGGTGGGTGTGTTATTGAACTGTTCTGAGCACCGACCAGCAGAAGGCCTGCACCCTCCCTGAGTAGAGACCTTTTAACCCTGAGTGTGTGGGTCCATTTGGCTACACTTTAAACTCTAAAGAGTTAAACAAAATTACACACTGTGTACTCACTGTTAAAGGCCAGTTGATACTGTACATATATATGTTTTAATATTCAATGCTGATAGTCAGTACATGAATCCATTCATATATTCATTGGCGATAGATAGAATGTACAGCAGTATGTTAACTCATTCAGGCTGTTAGGATTGGCAGACCCAGTGCACATGTCTAGTAAATCTACTCTTACCTGTAACTATCCTGTATTTCACTCTTATTGCTGTTTCTGCTATGACACCACAGGATCCACAGGATCAATAAAGGTTTATCTTATTTTATCTTAAGTAACTCTAAACTAAATACAGGTGGATCGGAGCGGTGGTGACGTGCTACTTAACTAGAGTTTTGTTCAAATGAAAACCTTGACTTTGACTAATGTACTGAAAAGAACGGCACAGCAGTACAAGTTGGATGTCATGAAACATGGATGAGAGTTTTAGCCATGGAGTCAGAGACCCCATTTATTCCTGGTATTAAAATGTTATCTGTATCTGAATATCTTATGGGAAAACTGCAAGAGGTATGCACACATCTAGCAGTGCTAGCTGTTATAATAGGAGGGCTTATGAACATGGTTCATAAATCAATACTATCCCATTAAGACCTGAGGCCGATTCAACAAATGCCTTCTAAATCCCAAAATGTTTCGGAAAAACTAAGCTAAAATCTAAAATGACAGATTCTTTCCCGGACTGAATGGGTTATTATGCATTGCTCACAAACGCACAAAGTGTTCCTTTACCATTATGATATCGTACATACAGTAAATGAGTAGGACATAGCAGTGTTTCCCCTAGGATGAAGTTTCAGCAGCGGCGCTGAATATTTACCTTGCGTGTGCGAGATACCATTTTTGTCTTTGACATTGACAGCTGTCGCGGAGTCATTGTGGCCCTGTGGACCGCTTCCAGGCATAACACTCTGTGTATGGCCAATGCCAAGGCTTCTATCTTTTAGTATGCAAGATCATTATTAAGATGGATCTTCAAATCTTTATTTCACAGATGTTTCTTTGCAAATTCCAATCAAATGATTACGTTTGTTTGTTGAAATATTAAGCTTAATTTACACTCCATGCGTAACAACACAATGGCGATGATAACTTTTTCACAACGTAAAAACCATGCACTGTGGAAGTACCAATCTTCCGTTTGCAGTGGTGACTGGTGAGTCGTTTTCATATCATGGATATTTTTACATGTGCACGCGTTTGTGTGTCCATTAGACTGCAGACTAGTTGTGGTGTGACAACATGGATAAGCTTTTATACAGTACAAACAGAATTGGCCGTGATCAGGGGACGAAGCCGAATGGAGACGGCAATCCTTGTCGCCGTCAGCGGGGGGTGTTTAACTGGGGGGAGTAGGAAGGAGGTGCTACATCCTCCCGCTGGGGGCTCCTCACAGCTGAGCCAGTAGGGTACAATAGCAACACAAAAATGTGAGGGGAGTGTCAATTTCCACAATGACTAAATTCAGAGAAAAAAGGGGTAACAAATTATGATATTTCATAAGATAATTATTAATTAAAATAAATCATGTATTTATGTCCACATAAAGGACACACACACACACACACACACACACACACACACACACACACACACACACACACACACACACACACACACACACACACACACACACAAATGGCCAAGGAACAGCATGATGGTCAAGTACAATTAGGATAAATGTTATAATTTAATTTCACCACACAAAAGGGCAAATAATCTATTTTGAACAGTGCTAGGTTGGGGGGGGGACTTTAATCATTACAGAAAGTCTTACCCCACTGCAGAGCATACAGTAATTTCACATCTATCACTCATCTTTCACTATCTATCTATTTGTGAAAATGCAAGATCCAGTTCCTTATCTAATCTATTAAATATGTAAACTATTGAAAAACATCTAGTCTGCAGCTAGGCCTACAAGCCCAGGTGACATTCCTGCCTGCTTACATACATGCAATATACAATTAATGTTTGTTAGTTTTTTTTTGTATTATATGTTCAGTGGTGCAGAGAGGATATGGGCAATATAAATTTATAATGTGTACTTTGCCTTCTTAGAAATAAAATATATCAGCTTCAACAGTCAGAGTGACTTTTATAATATAATTTTACACCAGGCAGCACCTGATGGCATCCATTGAAATTAACTGACCCCCCCCCCCCCCCCACACACACACACTATAACCCAATTGTCACCAGCTCGGTCTTAACACGGCCAAGAACCAATGCATGATGATTGCATCATTATCAACAACATAGAACAGTGTAATAAGGCCACCCCCCAAGCTCTGCTTCCAAAGTGATGGTGCGCATGTTGCCCTTCCATCTATCTGGGTAACTTTTACGCCCTAAAACTGATGCTGAGCCCTAATTTCACAAATTCTCCCAAACACAGAAACTCGGGCAGACTTGCGTTTATACGAGTTTGTTATAAAACAAACTATTGTCGTCTCTTTAAAAAAACATCACATAAGTAACGCTGTAAAAGCTGCCACGATGACCAAATATAATTTGGCATACATTACATGCGCACCTTGTGAACCATCATCACTTGGTCTGTAGCTATTCTATTCACCATGTCCGTCCGCTCAGCACTGCTGTCACTTTACCACCACTTTCAACTCGGCGACGGACAAGGAGTTCAGTTCAGCCCCGTCTCTATCTTATCTATATCTCTTCACCATCGTAAACTATTATTTTAAAGTATTATTTGAAGCGCCCATAAAGTGAACGCATAAATTAACGTGCCTCGTCTGTCTTCAGCGAGCTTGGGAAGAGGGTTGGTTAGTTTCGCCTGTTAAAGGGCTTAGGACATCGTTTCCCCCCCATACGCGACGCGACCTCCCCTTTACTTCCTAATTCCATTATTCGTCAACATTACAGTAGTATTTCCCCTTGACATGGTTTCAGCCCTACCTCATAAAGGTCTCCTGAAGCCATTCTGGTGGACTCCGGCGGCGCGGCGGTCTTGCCTTGTTGCCTTGTTGGCTTCTTTTTCACTAGACCCGCGACTCGGTGTTTCGGCGAAAAGCTCCGATAGACGGGAATTAGCGACAGCCTTGTTATTCTGAGCAAGGCAGCCGCAGTTAGCAGATCAGCAGACAGTGTCAATCGAGCCCCGGCGCTCTGCGATGGATCGTTCTCTCCACACACTTAGAACAAACAACACAACCGTCGGGGCGGTGCTGTTTACCCACATCCAAGTGGAGGAGTGGAATTAGTCGAGCTATGAACGTACAGTATAGTAGGCTAAATCCCGAATGGACTGTCTGCAGGCGCCCTACTGTGCTCTCTCTCTCTCTCTGTGTGTGTGTGTGTGTGTGTGTGTGTGTGTGTGTGTGTGTGTGTGTGTGTGTGTCTATCTCTCTCTCTCTCTCTCTCTCTGTGTCGTTGTAATC
>NC_139962.1:43519829-43567329 GCF_963454915.1 Gymnoscopelus microlampas
GTAATCCAACAACTCCAAGGGGATATAGATGTCTTCCGTTGAGTGATACCAGCTGGGACTAATTCATTTCTATACCTGTCCTGTTTATGGACATGTACAGCAGGGATTAAAAAAAGATTGGGCTCAGGGCACCCCTGTAAATAATGTTTTCATCCATGGCACCCCTGAATTACATTGTTACTTTGTAGCACCTTACATTTATGTCATATTACTGGACGTAGATATGTAAATATTTCCCCCTAAAATACAGCATGTCACGAGGAAAACTTGACAGAATATCTGTTTCCATTATGACAGATTGAAAATAACATTATACTTGATTTTTAAGCACTTGAACCCCAGTATCCCTATTCTGGGGGGAACATTCGCCAAAAATCTACAAGCTCACAACGCGTGGGCTATTTTTGCTAAAGAGATTTGGTGTAGATTGAAAAAGAACGCACCAAGTACAGTACAAGTAATAATCATAAGGTATCCTCGGACTTGCATCACGGCACCCTAGGGTACCAGGGCACCCACTTTGAGAAACCCTGATGTACACTACAAAATATTGGACTTGAGAATGCAAGGCATGCCGACTTATATGTTTGATAAATAGCCTAACACATTTTCTTTTAATTAAGTAGGCAAGTATGTGAAATACCCAGGGACCATAGGTTACCCGTCATGTGACCAGTGACTTTATGTGTATCATAAATGTTGTGCTTCTTATTTTATCACTTCAATAATATCAATTCACTAGGTATTATAAATATAGAAATGTCATGGTTGCTGCAATTAAATAGGGTATACAGTTTTGAGATTGTTCCAGTCCAGTACTAAGGGGTGCATCAAGCACTGGAATAAACCTGTCTGTCTGTCTGTCTGTCTGGATATCTAGAATATTTCCATAACAAATCATCTATTGTTTTATTACTTTACTCACTTGTCCATCGGCTATTTTATTCAGAATTATACAGATTGATATTATCTACTCTTTGCCAATTTGTGACCTTTGAATGCTGGACTTTGAACAAACGCTTGTTAGAATCCAAGTGATCTTGTGTCAGAACTGTCAGGCTGGGGTGGTAAATGTCCTTGATGATACACTGAGCTTTGACCACACATGGCTTCTTTAAAACCTGGAGGGAGGGAAGCTCACCTCCCACAATGTGCTTGGACGTCCGTATCACCTGCTGTTGTTATTTCCATTTGCCGGCGGGGCAGTTCCCATACCAGGCCATGGCAGCCTGTCAGAACACAATGTAATATTGAAGAGAAATAACATTTCCTAACCAACCTTCCAAACAAACCTTTTACTACAAGAAAACCACTGGATTCCAAAAAACAACACATTAGTTACCTTATTTGCCAACAGCCAACATACTGTATTTGCTATTGTCAAATGTTATTCTTATACTAAATATCAGATTCAACACACAGTAATTCATAATGTTATTCTTATACTAAATATCAGATTCAACAGTAATTCATTTTAGGGGCACTTGGGTGGCGCACTGGTAAAGTGCCTGCCCACCACCTCAGACGTTGTGGGTTCGAATCCTGGTGCGTCTGGGTTTGTTGAGCGTCTACACAAACATAATTGGCCCGTGTTCGGGGGAGGGAAACTGGGCGGGGAGGGTGATAATTGTCACTGCACGTAATCCTACGGGCTGGTGCGGTACCTGTTAGGACAGCGAGTGTGCGGGAGGAGTAGGATAAAGGCTCTGCGTCCTCCCGGTGGGGGCTCCTCACTGGTACTGTAGGTGAGTCAGTAGTTTACAACTTTACAACACCAGTGGCAACTCAATGTGTGGAGAGGAATCATTTGGCATAATGACTAAATTGGGGAGAAAAAGTGGTAAAAAGGAGTTGAAAACATTTATGAATGTATAAATTGAAACAAACAAAGATTCAAATCACGTTTAATTGTTCATCCGATTTTATTATATTTTATTCAATAACAACCAGCAGCTTACCCAGCATTGGGATATTACACTGACAATACGTCGCTTCACAAAACTTTATTTTACTATTCATGTTCACTGTATGGCTGTTTATGAACAACAAATGCCCTCCTAACAGTGCAAAGGGTTGTACTATATCTATCTATATACACTGATGATGATACAATGCATTATAATGCTAGCCTGATTATCAGACTGAAGCTGCGTGGAGCTTCAAGAGGGGCAGTCCACTCAGAAAGTGGGCGGGGTCTATGGTCTGGAACCAGGCTATTATAATGCATTATAAATGTGGTGACCAACTTTCTGTAGGAAAAGGATTATAATGCATGTCGTTATAAGGCCTAATACCCTCTCATTATATTATTATTAGTCCTAAATGCTTATAAAATGCATACAAATGTATGAATGCTTTAAAAGGGTTCACAAATGCACTTATAATGTGATTGTGAACAGTATTCATGTGAAGTGTTACCCAGCTTCATCATACTTTTCAAGTGGGATTAAGCCAAGATAATATAAATGGAACACATATGTTTGTAGTCTACCAGTAATGATACAAGATGACAGTGGAATAGAATACAAATAAAATTGCCAAGCCAGCTAGGGTGACAAAATGTTTGTAGAATGTAAAAAACAATATCATACCCTCAAAGTAAGAGAAGAGAAGTGTGCATTGCTATATGCCCAATATGCCATATTGTCCATTCAGCAGTGGTATGCATCATGCATGCTGAAGTGTGCTATATTTAGTGCAAAATGTATATTGTCTATTGTGCTTTATTGTCCATGTTGTCCATTGACCTCAATCTCCCTCCAATTCAATGAGGCTGGGGTAGTCACTGCCAGGTATAGCATTCTGTCCTGATGGAAGCACACAAAGTAATGTTTGGAGCACTCCTTAGTGAACCTTGTGAGGATGAAACTGCTTGTCACCTGTAGAAGCTTGCTATAGAGGGGGTAGGAAATAGGTTTGGACCTGGTTCTCCCTGCTGCCTTTAAACTTTAAGGGTGGCTGTAGCTGAGTGGGTAGAGAGGCTGTCTTGGAATCGAAAGGTTGTGTCCCTGAGCAAGACACTACAGCTCCCCTTGTGCGCTAAAGTAATTTAAAATACAGGAAAGTAATTTCCCTCCTCAGGGTGCCAGTAAATACTCCCTGTCCCTTGAAACTGGCAAGTCTCACTCCAACAACAGAATCAGCCTTTTTAACCACATCAACACTAGTATCCCTTTTCTCTGCATGTCATAACAGAGAAACATACTGCAAAAATAGCAGATGTACAAGCTCACAACGCATCGCAATGCATTGTGAGCATTGTAGAGCTGCTAGTTTTGCCGAAGAGATTTGGTGTAGAGGGAAAAAGGAGGGGACCAATCCAAGTATGGACCCCAGTAGGGGTGTGCCGATATATCGTCCCGCGATATATCGCGATACGTTTTCGCGACGATATGTATCGTTTTGGGGGAAAAAAATATCGTTTTTGAATTTTTTTTTTTTTTTTTTTTTTTTTTTACAATCATAATAATCAGGCATGCAAACGGCCCCGAAGTGAAAAGAGTGACAAAATGTTTTTTTTTCGGGTCAGGTGTCATACTATTTGGATTCAAAACGGCTATTGTAGCTGAAAAGCTACAAGTTTGCATGTCTGAATAATGCAAAAACAGAATTATTTGTTTGCATTTTCTTTTTTTGTCCTCCATATATTTTCATAATAAAAAAGTGCGTATCGTATCGTATCGAAATCGTATCGAAGTTGTGAGCCAAATATCGTATCGTATCGTTTCGTGAAATTAGTGTATCGGCACACCCCTAGACCCCAGTCATACTAGTATATTGTTTATGTGATTATTGTTGAGTCTACTGGCATCACTCCCACCAACAGTGAACTGCAGCACACTGCCTGGTGCATATACCACTGACTGGTAGAACCATAGAAATAATAGTAGAACGGACATTTCAATTCATAGCAATGCTCTGCCTCTTTGTAAAACATGGAAGAGAAAGTAATCAATCCATGAGGGCCTCCGGGGACCAACAAATTTGTTCAATATGAACATGGAAGTAGGACGCTTATGACCTAACTTTGCTATCTATGGGTAGTAGAGCATGTGGAACACGCTGAATGAGCTGAGCCTCCTCAAGAAGAACAGCCTGCTGCTTGGTCTGAAAGATACTATTTATAGAAATAACTCTTATCAAAGGTAGACTTTGTATGTGTTATCATGACCCACAAGAATACAGTGACACACTGATTTCTAACACTGGCAATATAAATTAGTGCACAACTTCGACATTTTTATGATGGAACAGCACTTTTGCGCAAGGCCTGCAGTTGCTTCCATTCCCCATAATCATTATAGTATAAGAAACTCTGTTCTTAGTATGCCACCATATCCCTAAACATATACCGTATGAGTGTAAAGTCTGTCAATATTCATAACGTTATGATCTCCATGAGTCGGTTTATTAACAAGTTTAGACTGCATCTGCTGATTCAGTCCCATAAAGACTGTGTGTATGTGTGCATGTGTGGCTAACCACAACCCTCCTACACAACTCCCTGCAACTGATCTAGGCCTGCATGACAAATCTGGATGGTGGGCTGCTTAGGACTGCTTACTATGGCTGTTGTCTGTTTCTATTACACTGATACACTGATACACTGCCACATTGTATGAGCTGTTGTGGTTATAAATCCTTCAATGAGGCTTGTATTGGACTTTCCATAGTTATATTATTAAGGTCAGGGGATTTGTTTGCCTTTTTTAATAGAAAAGGGAACATTGAACGTTTCCTTATGAGGTCACACTTCCATGACCCAAATCTGCTTTTTAAACTGTTACATAAAGAGTGACCATACAAGTGCAAACAAGTGTGTTTTCTTTCTATACCTTTTCTTTACATTGAGTTGTGGAATACCTTCACTATTTTCTGAAAGAAACCTCGCCTAAAACGCAGCTATGAAGAAAGGATGAGGAAATGACCGAACAGGAAGTGTTGTATGAATAGATGTCAGTTGTCTAAAGACATTCCCCCCAGGGATGGGTGGGTGTTGGTGGAGCTAGGGATCATCCATGTTGTGAGTAAAGCTCGCAAGTATTTGAACTATAGTCATGACCATAAACCTCAGACTTGCATCAAGTTGATCAAATGCAGCATAAATACTGCATTTTGTCACGTTCCAACTTTTTTATAGAAGCACGTACAGCTAGAAGCAGCAGAACACTGTCAAACAAAGGGGTTTGACACTATGGCTTTCCCATTTATTACAGAGTCATGTTACTTCCTTTGACATCAGTGGTGAGCCTGTTGCAATTGTCTGCTGTGACAGGCGGGATCATAACCTGCCTGCCATCATCTATCATTCCATATTATGCAATCTCAACAGAGGCATTACGTACCCCGTAGGAAAATATCATAAGAATTCTCTCTCCATTACGTGCCTCATATACTGTGCAGAAAAGTAGGTGATTGCTCTGTTGTTGACACAACACATATAATTAGATAGGACAAGAAAACCTAGTGGTCACAAGTGTCAGGAAGTAAAGTTAACAGTGTGGCTCCCATGTGAATCTTGGGCTTCATGTGGCCAGCCTGTAATGTCACTCTATGATGTAGCTTTGATTCCAGTTTTGGGCAAGGTTTCAGTAGTAGCCCACCATAGTCCCATTCCATTAGAAAATGAAAGTTAAATATAAAAAAATAAAATGTTAAAAAGAAAATAGGCCTAGTGTGCACAAGAAATGTGACGCTGATCGTTCCAGTGGTTTGCAAGATTAACTCTGCACAAACACACGGCTAGCCTCCTAGAGAGCCACATCGTAAAAACGTTGACCATGCATTTCGACCACATAGGGTCTTCAGGGTGTGGCCGGACAAATAAGAAAAAAATAAATATAGGACTTTCTCTTTCCAGCCACGCCATGAGGATGACCCTGTGTAGTGGAAACCGGTCACTGTCTTTTGGCAGTGACAGGACATTGATAAAAAGCCTTATCAATAAAGGCTTTTTATCTCTGTCCTCAGTGTGTCTGAAGTAAGTTGCTCCCTTTCACATCAGACTGTTTTAAAGGAAGATGTAGACTTAATCATCTGTGTGAAGTTGGTACATAATGAGGAACTACAGCAGGGTTAGGGTTTAGGGGCATTGACACAATACAAGATGTAAATGCTGTATTGAGTGTATTGAAACAGTTCTTGTGGCTAGCCATTGTTTTGTTTTGTTTTGTTTGATTGTGGTTTAAGTGGAATTTCTCAGCAACTTTCTGTGAAGGATGAAAAACCAGGCCAAACTTATTTTTCCTCCTCAGCACCTACAAATAACCAAGTTTGAGAGGTCAAACACAGTAATTGTGTCAGTGTGGTTCGGTGTGGAGATGTACAGTATAGTCTTAGTAACTCTAAGGATGCTTCCTATATGGACTACTGAAAACCATCAAGTAATACAATTGTTGGTGGTGGTGAGGATATAATATCACTGACCTTGTACCCCGTCCAAGTACTGCATGAGCTTAATCAAAATCCAACAGTGTGGTTAGCAAATAAGTGTATTAAAAGTGTATTAAAAATAATAATAATTGAGGTGAAAAGACCTGAGGTGAATAGCCTATAAACCAATCACATGAAATAGAGAATTAAAAGATTTAAAAAAATGACCCTTCTTGTGATCATCAGGGTCTAATTGGGAATATTACGGAATAACAATATTAAGTCTGAACAGATGATAAAGTATGTGCAGTCTAGACCTTTGTCAGTGCAGAAAACCACAAGAAAATGATATCAACCACATGAACCCTAACGTCCCCATTCTGGGGCAAATATTTAGCAACAACTAGCAGATCTACAAGCTCACAACGCTTCACTTTTAGATCGTCACATTTTTTTTAATGAAGATATTTAGTGTAGAGGGAAAAGGGGGAGGGGTCCTAGTGTAGACCCCTGGGGGATTCCGTCAACTAAGTATAGAGGGGCTTAAGTGGTTAAACTGCACTGTTTTATTTCAGTGCTGTGTTCTGTTGGGTGAGTCTCAAGAATATTAAGGAATACATCAATACACCATGGCAATCCTTACTGTAACTAATGTTTCAAATGAACAAGCTCAGTAAACATCTCTAAGCACCAGTCTTCAATCTAGCTTTTAATTAGCATCTAAGGTGATTTCATTGTATTTAACGAATATGTTTTGGTTTTTAATGTATTGCTCCTTTTTATTATTAGTTTGCACTATATTGCATAGCCCTTTGCTGGTTTTGTATTTAATCTGTTTTAATCTTTTTCTTTTTTTTCTTTTTCACTGTATTGTACAGCTTTTTATGTAGGAAACTTCTTGTCTTGAACATGCTACTCTTGAACATGATACTGTACCTAACCAAACATCGCTCTCAGAGAATAACCACTACTATGTCAGGCTTCAGTGTGTAGTCCCCCTAGATTGCACTTCTTGTTGTCACCGAAGACCCCCACATCTTTACTGTTGAATCTCTCCTCTGAGCCCTTACTGTCTTAGACTTATCCACTAGCTATTACACTATGAATCACCACATTGACCTTGCCACTCGTGGTTTGACTCTATAGTACCTGTCTCTTACCAGGACACACCAATATATCTCTTCAACTTCTGCAAGAATGTCAATCCCTTTCAGGAATGACAACACCACAGTGTTAGGATCAGGGTGTTTTGACATTCATTCTTAATATGACAATTATTAGTACAGGAAAATGGAGCATAATTTATTTAGCATAAGGGATAACTTTAAACTAAGCTTTAAAAAAATGAATATACATCTATGAATGAATATACTGTACATACAGACTATCAACAGTGGATATGAAAATGATATGTACAGTGTCAACTGGCATGAACAGTGTGTTTCTGGATAATATATGTACAGTCTATCATCAATAAAATAGTTACAACAGCTATCCTTAACGCATATGGTTATTATGTATAGCCTACATCCCAGTAGTCCTTTTGCAAATGTGCCAGAGTCAAGCAGGAGTCTAGCCTGATTATCAGACTGAAGCTGCAGAGAGTGGGCGGGGTCTATGGTATGAACCAGGCTAGCAGGAGTCAGTAATCCCAGAACAGAGCAGTATGGGGGACAGGTGTAGCTGTTGACCTTATAATGACTACTGGCATAAAGGACTAACTGTCCAAGTCGCTTGTTTTTTTCTGGGGGACGATGAGTCCGTGGCTGAATGTGCTCCTCGTCCCCACTAGCACATCACATTGTAGGCAGTTGTATGTTGTTTTTTCTCTATTTGTCATGTTGTCACTGTGGTGTATTTGTATGTGGTATTACGGATGGAAATTATCTTCTAGTTTCTTAGGAGTAGCAAAGGGTAGCATACTACAGAATAGAGCTGGAAACAACAATGACGTCAGACAATGAAATGGATAAAATCTACATGACAAGGAAGGACCTATAGGGTGGAGATGGGTTTGCATGCATCTGCTGCGGGCTGCGGCATGGATAAACAAGAGAAAGCAATTTTAAATATAACTTAATGCATATCATGAAAGGGCGGGGGAAGACTGTCATGACCTGCCTGAACTAACACTATGCTTTATATGTAGGGATACATGATGATTGTTATCTCCACCAGGCTGAGAGCCGAGAAGGGCCCTATCTTGCGCCGCGGACCCTTATGCCCAATCTTATTAGGCATTTTTTTGTATTTTGAAAAACATTTTAAAATAGTGAAAATAGCCGATCTACATCTACACGTTCTAAGGTTGTAGATGTTTTTCAAAATACTAAAAATGCCTAATAAGATTAGGCATAAGGGATAAGGCACCTTGCAAGTTAGGGCCCTATGTTTTCTCCCCTGCTTGTCTGTGAATCCGTGAATAAACATTTTTCAAATTGGCCTCATGGTGGCGCTATACCAGCACATTTGCACTTCTGACCGTAGGGGACCACAAATGTGAACAGTTGAACGGTATAGCGGTATAACTGTCTTAGAATCAGCTTGACTGGCGTTGTCTGGGTTATCGCACTTGACAACATGCTTCACGACACTTTGGTCAGGGTGCGCAGTTAAGTAAAAAGAGTGCCAAGAAAAAAAGTTATGCTTGAAGTAACTAATAGCAGTAAGACATCAAAGCCGGCATGTGTCTAAATGACATACCGGTAATGAACTTGACATCTGCTAGCCCTAAAGGTATCAAGCTATTATGGAGCCATCTCTAATCAACTGGCAGAACATAATCAAAAGAATTATAACAATATTTTTGGTCAGTACAGAAAATAAAAGTACTTCCTCACTAATTTCAAAAGGACAAGAGACAAAAGGAAGAGGAGATGTGCCATTGACATTTCCTATCTAAATGCTACAATCTCTGGGACTCACTGCAAGCTTGTCACTGCAAGCCAACAATACTGATTATCTGGTCTGTCGGTCCATGGTCCGCTTTTCTGGTATAATTACACAAGGAATGAGCCACTCGCTAAGAAAACATAATCCCATCAGGATTAGGTTAACCAGTGGTTAGGGACACCAAGGTTAATGTGGTTAATAACCACATTAACTTGGCGTCCCTATTTTGGGCATGTCACGTAGGCAAAAAGAAAAAGTGTTCCTCGGAGCACAGGTCTCCGCCAGGTCAGGTAGGTTATTGTGGGCCAGCAATGTTCGGAATTCGCCAGGATGGAATATGATAAATCGGACAGAACCATCTTGATCCCTTGACTATAGAGATAATGTGTACCGATTTGCATGATGTTTGGACACAATTTGTATGAGTAATATAAAAAAGAAAAGTGTTGCAAAAATTGGCTTCCTGGTGGCGCTATAATAGGGCAATGTTAAAAGGGTGGCATTTGTTCCTCACTGTAGTGCAAATGTGCGTGCAAAGTTTCACCCAATCGGACGCTGCACTCATGATTGGCGGCATTTTGTTCAAAACGGGCCACTCCTGCAAACTTTAGATGTCAATCTTAGCCAATCAAGATGGAATATGAAAAATCAAACAGATCCGTCTTGATCACATGACTATAGACACCATGTGTACCGATTTGCGTGAAATTTGCATACAATCTGAAGGCTTAATATCAAAAAGATTGTTTTACATAATAGGCCTCCTGGTGGCGCTATAAAAGGCAGATGTGAGAAATGCAGGGCAAAGGCTTTTCTTTGGCCTCTAGAGAGTGTGCATACAAAGTTTTACACAGATCGGTGCAGTTATAGGTAAAAACACAAATCGGCCTGTTATAGCGCCGCCATGAGGCTGATTTGAAACATTTCAAGAGGCATTTCTTCCTCAGCCTAGTGGGAATGTGTGTGGAAAATTTCACGGAAATTGCATGCTGTTCATGATTTGAGGCATTTTGTTTAAAATGGAGCACTCCTGCAAACTTTGGAAGCCAATTTTAGCTAATCAGGATGAAATATGAAAAATATGAAAGATTCATTTGGTTTGATGACTATAGAGATACTGTGTACCGATTTGCGGGATGTTTGGACAAAATCTGTAGGAGTACTGTCAAAAAATTTGTTTTGCACACATCGGCCTCCTGGTGGCGCTATAAAAGGCCCATGTGAAAAATGTGTGGCAGAGGTTCTACTCTGGCATCCAGGGAGTGTGTGTGCACAGTTTTGCTGCGATCAAGCCAACGGTGCCAGAGATTAGCTGTACACAGACAGAATGACACACACACGGACACCCGGACACACGGACACACAGACGGACGGACGGATGGACGGACAGGGGGCAAAACATACTCTCGCCATGCCATATAGTTGATATAGCGTTACCATCATTTTAACCACTTTATATATCTCTCAGGTCATCCCTGTAAACCTTTTCATTTTTGGCACCCCTGAATAACATTGTTACTTTATAGCACCTTACATGTATGTCAAATTACGCTACACAAATATGTAAATCTTTCCCCCTAAGATACAACGTGTCACAG
Organism: Gymnoscopelus microlampas; assembly: GCF_963454915.1. Taxonomy (NCBI): domain Eukaryota; kingdom Metazoa; phylum Chordata; class Actinopteri; order Myctophiformes; family Myctophidae; genus Gymnoscopelus; species Gymnoscopelus microlampas. Next base: position 43,530,692 of record NC_139962.1, read on the forward strand.
TGAAAACTTGAGAGAATAATTCCTTTTGGAGTTAGGAGAGATTGACATTATACTTGACGTTTAACCACTTGAACCCCAGCACCCCTATTCTGGGGGGAATAGACCCCTTAACAGACGACGTCACACTGATAAGAACCAGTATGCGTGCAACCAATATGCGCGCAATGAAACCCATTCTATCAGGTCTCGCTAGGACGCGCCTCACTAGCCAACACACAACAGGTTGGAAATTGATTGCGTAAAACAATCACCTGTGTGTCCAGTCTCAATGTTAGTAAACAAATAATTGGTGTATATTAGCCAAACATAACCGATCTACAAGCTCACAACGTGTCGCAAGGTCCGTTTTACTAATTAAATCTAGAGGGTCTAAGTGGTTACACTGAAGTGATATTGATGAATTCCAAATATTAGTATCCTGCTGTGGCACCCCTGGACTTGTGTCACGGCACCCTAGGGTGCCACCGTCTGCCACGGGGCACCCACTTTGAGAAACCGTGCCCTGGAAGATAGTTAGTTATTGCTCCACACTCCCTAGGAGCAGGGAGGAAGGGGCGGGCTTTTTAAGTCCTCCAATTGTCCCCCCCCCCGCCCCCCCCCTCACTCACACACACACACACACACACACACACACACACACACACACACACACACACACACACACACACACACACACACACACACACAGTCTCTGCAATGTTTTGGAAGTAAAAGATCAAAATAAACATCTCATAACATAACGTTACTCCAGATGATGAGTAGAGTTGTCAGTGTTTACCAGAGTGGTGAAAGCTGCTAAAACACAAACAGAAGTGCATTTTCTCCATCTGACCAAACTTAGGTGAGTTTCTGCAGGTGACTTAGCCTAGCTAATTAGCTGCTTAGCATTAAAGGAATTGATGGAATTGTGTGTAATTTCACTTTTATTTTACTTGCTAAAGCAACAACTACTCAGGATGCAGCATTGTTGTGTTGTGTGATGTGATGTGAAGTGAATATGTTGTATTGTTGAGCCATGTTTGATTGTGATGCTAAGACAGGCTACAGTATGCAGGCCTAGTCAGTGGTGTAAACTAAAGTAATAAGTACATGTACTCAAGTACTATACAATTTTGAGGAGCTTTTACTTTACTGGAGTATTTTAGTATTCAATACTTTTACTTCTCCACTACATTCCAGAGACAAATATTTTACTTCTACTCCACTACAATTAGTTGAAAACTTTAGTTACTAGTTACTTTGTAGATTTGGATTATTATTACAAAACATACCTATTGCCCTATAGCCTATATAGTTTGGCTATTTAAAAATAGCTGATCTACAAGATCACAACGAGTCACATCGTAACACCTTGTGCATAATGAGTACTTTTACTTTTGGCACTTTAAGTATATTTTGATGCCAATACTTTCGTACTTTTACTCAAGTAAATTTTGAATACCAGACTTGTACTTGTAATAGAGTATTTCTAAACTGTTGTATTGGTATTTTTACTCAAGTAAAGAATTTGAGTACTTTTAACACCACTGGGCCTAGTAAACCACTTTACACATTCACCAGGATTCTGGATGGCTTGGTTCCAGGCTTAACATAATTTATAAAAAATATTTCGGAAATCTAAAATTAATGGGTTTGACACCACAACATGGGCGCCACTGCTATGCCCTTTAAGTGTATACAGGGTATTTGCACATTTATAAAATTACAATTTAATGACTTTAATACTAAATTGGCCAAATGGTCAAATATTATGTAAGAAAGAGGCAAACATTGTGATATTGGCAGATCTACAAGCTCATGTATACGTATACTAGGCTGTGTATGCTGTGACAGGATACAGTATACATATACTGAGCCCCTTTCGGGACCCTGTTTACCTTTTTTATATTTGGGAAGGCGGTATCCAGGGTCCCTTGACGCTCAAACCACTCTCTCTCGTACTCGCGGCTACCACTGGCTTAATATCAAAAAGATTGTTTTACATAATCGGCCTCCTGGTGGCGCTATAAAAGGCAGATGTGAGAAATGCAGTGCAAAGGCTTTTCCTTGGCCTCTAGAGAGTGTGTATACAAAGTTTTACACAGATCGGTGCAGTTATAGGTAAAAACACGAATCGGCCTGTTATAGCGCCACCATGAGGCTGATTTGAAACATTTCAAGAGGCATTTCTTCCTCAGCCTAGTGGGAATGTGTGTGGAAAATTTCACAGAAATTGCAAGCTGTGTTCATGATTTGAGGCATTTTGTTCAAAATGGAGCACTCCTGCAAAATTTGGAAACCAATTTTAGCCAATCAGGATGAAATATGAAAAATCTGAAAGATTCATTTGGTTTGATGATAGAGATACTGTGTACCGATTTGCGGGATATTTGGACAAAATCTGGAGTCAAAATCTGCAAACTTTGGAAGCCAATTTTGAGAAATCTCTGCAACTTCTAAGTGACGAGCTATTAGCCCGAGACCAGACAGTGGTAGCCGCGAGTACGAGAGAGAGTGGTTTGAGCGTCAAGGGACCCTGGATACCGCCTTCCCAAATATAAAAAAGGTAAACAGGATCCCGAAAGGGGCTAACGTATACTAGGCTGTATGTTGTGACAAGATACAGTATACGTATACTAGGCTGTATGTTGTGACAGGATACAGTATACGTTTACTAGGCTGTATGTTGTGACAGGATACAGTATACGTATACTAGGCTGTATGTTGTTACAGGATACAGTATACGTTTACTAGGCTGTATGTTGTGACAGGATACAGTAAACGTATACTAGGCTGTATGTTGTGACAGGATACAGTATACGTTTACTAGGCTGTATGTTGTGACAGGATACAGTATACGTTTACTAGGCTGTATGTTGTGACAGGATACAGTATACGTATACTAGGCTGTATGTTGTGACAGGATACAGTATACGTTTACTAGGCTGTATGTTGTGACAGGATACAGTATACGTTTACTAGGCTGTATGTTGTGACAGGATACAGTATACCTATATGTGGCTCTCGGTTACTTGAATGAATCTTTCTTTCTCTCTTTCTTTCCTTTTTTCTTTCTTTCAGATACTCAAGGCTGGCAGAGGTGTTGCAGGGGGGACATCCCCCTCTTCATTATAAGCCTGGACTATGCGTTAAGACTATGCATTTTGGACTATGCATTTCAAGAACTGGGCTTCACTACTACAACTAGGAGGTCTAGATGGCTTCCTGATGTAGTCTTTTTAATTTTTTTATAAACACACACACACACACACACACACACACACACACACACACACACACACACACACACACACACACACACACACACACACACACACACACACACACACACACACACACACAAACACACCCCACACACACACCCACCCATACACTCACACACATACATATGACGATGCAGATGACATCTGCATCGTCAATACCCAGAAGACTGAGGTTCTCACCTACAGTGTAACACCCTCCCAGACCATCCACCTCTAATAAAGTACTGGTGAAGCCAACCAGATGTATGGAGGATGGAGATGGCGGGAGTCGCCACTGTAAGGCTCATCCGAGGATGCCCTGCCCTAGAGAACAAGATCTGGAGATCTCTCTCTCTATCCATGGGTTTGTCTGCATGGGGGATTCCTCCGAAGACTTGGTCCACACGGTCGAACGAAGACGGCTGATGAAGACGACTCAAAGTAGGAACCTCTTTAGGACTGTCACGATTATGACATTTTACTTGACGATTAATTGTCGATTTATGTTGTTTATGTTGTATGCTGTTCGTGTCATGTGCTGATGTGATTCAAGATGTCGCTCTGTTGGGGCCCGGTGTGGCTGTGGAACATGTTCTGTGACTGTTTGTTTGTGGCTCTGGAATTGAAGGCTGATGTGAATCCAGACTATGTCGGCTGTGTTGTGGCTGTTATTGGAAGCGTGCGCGTGTGTGTGTGTGTGCGCGCGCGCGCGTGTGTGTGTGTGTGTGCGTGTGTGTGACAGAGATAATTTGCATTAAATACTTTTTAGACAAAGGTAAATCCGGACCTGGTCATTTGAAAGTCACTTTTTGGTGGGTACCAAAAGGTCAAGGGGACTCTGTAAATCCGTGCCTGGACTTGGTCATTTGACCTTTCACACTAGTCACTGCAGCTACATTCATCAAGACATCAAGATAATCTACTTTTTCATTTAAACGTTTGATTGGAGGAAGAAGAATTTCACAAAACAATTGTACAAAATGGTCAACTTAGCTTCTTAGTCAACCACTTTGTTTTGAACAGTGGAAGGTTATTGACTCGAATCCAACGCTTATTTCCTTTATTTACGGGTATGATGCAGCTCAAGTGGGACACAAACACACCACACCACCACCGCCTATCATCGGCTTGGCCTTGGACTTTTGCTTTCCTCAGTTTTTCCCTTTTTGATAGTTTTTTTCACCATTTGTTGAGCACCTTTGTACCTTAGAACAAGAAGAAGATAGACCTTTATTGATCCCCCGGGGAAATTCAGTTTCAGATTCACCCGGCTGATGCTGTCTTAATTTTAGTGAGACCTCAGTTACTGCTGCCACATACACACAACTGAACTAGGTAGCAGAGTGGAGGAACACAATGGCACGCTGCCTGGAGGCACACAACAGACCTGTGACACTACGAAACAGAGTTAAGGATTAATCCCATGCAATACCTATTTCCTTTTCCAACGTTAGCAACTATAGCCTTTGGGGATTATTATATCAAAATTGCGTGTCTGGTTGATATTTAATCCCTAGACGTAATATGAGTTAATCAGTTAAGATGTAGAGTGGAGATCGTGCCACCCTTTATACTAGGTATGGGAAAATGTGTATAAGATTTTGAATCAATCAGGCAATGCAATTTCTATAAAGGCAGTGCAAAACCTAAAACAAAATGAACCTAAATTTAGCATTATTATAAAAAGGGCGGTTAAAGGGCATGTACGTGAGACTGCCTGAGGCAGTCAGGCCTGATCCTAAATTCTGACATTTAGGATCAGGCTCTGGAACTTCCTCACTTACTTACTTAGGCCCATCGCTCCCAGTGGAGCATAGGCCATTTACGACCCTTCTCCATCCAACACGGCTTTGGGCTGTCCTTTCTGCCTCCCCCAGCTGGTTCCTTGTCTCTTGAGCTCCGCCTCAGTGTCCCGCCTCCAGGTATTCTTATAGACTGGAAACCAGACGAATCTGCCAGTGCAAAAAGAAATAGCCCTCGTGAGATTTGGTCTGGCCCTGCTCATTTGTGTTCGGATTTCCCTGCCCCCCAAGTTGTGGGGCGCCAATCTGGGCCCAGTATGCAAATATGGGGCGGTTTATCACCAGAGGCATTTTTTTTATTCGCCCCTTGGAACTGCAGATTCCACATTCCAGACAAATATCTATGCAGTGATATTAGTCTGGCCATGCCAGGCTAGTGTTCTTAGGCAGCCCTTTCTTCCGCTTCCCCTGGGGGTTCCAAGTCAGGGCCTGGAACAGTCGGCACAATTTTATATATCTGGGCCCCATAGGTCTATTAAGGGATCCAGCTCTGCTATAGATTGTTTGTTCAGTAACAGGGGTGTCCTTGTCTCTCCAGCTCTTTATTAAACAGAAAATGAATTTTCAGGCCGGGATACCAATTTGATCCAATCAGAAGAGAGAACTCATACAAGATACAGGATAAACATTGAAATTGGACGTGATGACAAAAAAGTGAGCAGACAAAATTGGAACTGGAACACTATTAAAGTCGATATATGGGTACTGTGTCCTGATTGGCTGAAATTGGTATTTTCTGTTTATTAAAGAGCTGGAGAGACAGGGAGACCCCTGATTACTAGAAATGTAATGTGTTTACAAAACATTTTTTAATTTTAACATCTGATTTCAATATCGCTTTCAGCACCTTAAAATTGTTCTATATTCCCATTGTAACAGAATAACATTTTTCACGTAGGTATACCAATTTCATTCAATCAGGAGAGAGAACTAATACAGAATAAAGTATAAACACATGGAATTGGAAGTAATTAAACATAAAGTGCAGGCAAAATTAGAATTAGAACAATATACTGTAAAATGTAACCTGATGACTCACCTGAAAATGCATTTTCTGTTTATTAAGGAGCTTGAGAGAAGGGGAGACTCCTGTTATTGAACACAAAATAGCAATGATTACTATCGGAATCTAAACAATGCATCGCACTTCAACCTTTTAACAAAATATAACATAGACCTTTAATATCAGCATAAATCCCCTCTACGGTCATACAACCAAATGGCTTTGGTATTAAGCGATTTGATCAAAATGATTAACTGGGGTCCTGGTCCAAATAAGACTGTGAGACAAAGCTCTACTAGATTATCTAGGAGAGTGAGTGAAGAGATTTAAAGAACAGTAAGAGAAGTAATCCCAAAGAATGAATATGAGCAACACAAGACACTTTACAACATAATTAAGTAGTGTGTCTTGGTCTTTGGACAATTCATTTTGTTTATGATAATACTTATTTGTTCACTATCATAGGTACAACTCAAATAAATGCACATTGAGTCCATTGATAAGGAAATGTATGTATTTGTAGTATGACAAAATACAAGACTTACAGGTTGCTGTAGTTCAGTGGTTTTCATGTTTTTACACCCAAATATGGAGTGTATTGTCTAACCTCAATGTGTCGTTATGGCATCAGCCGCAAACAAATCAGCCGATGACGAAGCCCCTACACTATGACTCAGACATATTGGTCGGATTGGTGGTGCGACGTACGTGTGAGGGTCGCATAGTGGCCTGAACTCTAGAAGTGAGGGAGCTCCACATGTTTGAGAGCACTCTCAGTGTTGTATAAATTAATGTTTTTTTTTGTATGTTTACACATTATCTTTTCTATTAATACTACACCAAACCTCTTTGCCGAAAATAGCCAATCTACAAGAAAAGGGATGCTAGGGTTTGTATTGCATTTTTGTGTATGAATTCAGGTGAGATTAATTATATAAACAGGGTTTTTCAATCTCACCTGTATACCATCTGTTTTTATATTGTTGTTGCTGACTATGTTGCCTTGAATGCTTGTCATGGCATTGTCAATGCTTGAATATTTGTGAAACAAAAAAACAACAAAAAAACAACAACTATGGTTCAAGTCGTTAAACTTCAAAGCTCTACTAAAAAAAATGTGTTGGGCAGGTGCTTTATCACCTGTTGAGCATGCATGTGTAGGTCATACACAAGTATAAGATAACAGTTTTCTAAAAGCAAACCTCAGTTCTATTTCACATGTTTCTGGCAGCGTTGCCAGATCTGGCAGCGTAATCTGGCAGATAAGCAACCAGGTCTAGGAAAACAAGCCCAAAAGAAGCAACTATAGGCCATTATGAGCACTTTAAACCTATACTGTTTACATTGAAAATTGCCGATCTACAAGCTTTACCCATGTCAAGCTCTGAAGCTTGGTCTCCCTCCGCATCCCTGATCGAGCCCTCAATCTCTCCCAGCCTCCTCTCACTCTCCCTGCCTTTCCCTCTGATCGAGCTGTGCTATTTACTGAATGCTCTGCCCCCGAAGGGGGTAATCAAAATGTAGCCAACTACACCACCTAGAAAATCTGAGTCTAGGTCTCCATTATTGCCTATTCTATTTCACACAGGTTCTTTTCACTTGGGGGAAGAGCATTCCATCCCAACCAAACAGCCACACCAGTTTAGTGTAAAAGTTCATATTAAGTACAATAAAATAGAATGAAAAACATAAAATAATGTAGGTGCATAAAAAAAGTCCATAAAAAACAAAAAGGCAGTAAATGTGCATAAAGGCACTGATGGAAGGGGGGTGTACTCTTTCTCAGCTGTCACTCAGGAGCCACCACACCACTGGCTGCGTTGTCCACCACCACGGGGGGGACAAAAACATGGCCAGTCGCCAGTGGTGATATCTATTACATACTCTTAGTCTTCAACCAAGCCGTCCGCTTTCCCCCTTCGGTTCCTCTCCCTGTCCTCACTCCCCTGCAGGGTCACCTGCCAATCAGTCTTTTAATGCCCAGGTGCAGCTGGTCATCTAGGGCTGGGTAATCAGCAGTCAGAAAAAAATAGGTACAGTATGTATATGCGCTGTCGAGACAGACAGACAGACAGACAGACAGACAGACAGACAGACAGACAGACAGACAAGACAAACAAGTTACTGCCTGCCATAAATTGAACTTGATTCATAAACTAGGTCTAAAGTTGCCTTGGCACGTTTCAGTTTGAAAGATGTCAGTGGTTTGGCAGTTTTTCAAAGTGTGCAAAGCAGACACATCGAATGCCATTTGTAACATGTATTTGAAACTAAAACTATCCTGTGGAGCATGACCAGTTCATGCAGAGAACAGCAGAATAGACGGTGGCAGAGGAGGCAGCTATACCAGTGAAGCCATTAGTACAAGGCTGGCTACTTCAGAACAAACCTAAAAATATCGCAGTGAGTCAGTCAGGTTGCCAGTCAGGTTGCCAAAGCAATCACATGCAGTGATTGATGGTGATGAAATTTATAGAGCTAGATGATCAGCTTTTCATTGTCGCTGAGGACCTAGGAGTCCAATGACTGATATCACACATTGCACTCAGCTATAGTCTCCCAAGTCAATGTTACTTTCCAAACGTTGCCCTGACTGAACATTGATGCTTAATACTAAGCAGACCTGTTTATGTTTTGGACCAGACATAATATCATGTTGTAAATGCCTATTTTGGTGAAGGAAATTAGGTCAGGTCTATCCCACTTCCAACAGTTACGAGCAATGCATTCTCACTCCGAACCTTACGCTTCTGATGTTGACACAAAGGACAGCCTTTCATATACCATGTTGAAGACAAAGTATCATAATCGATTCCCACTATATTGGCACACAAATTACCTGTCTTGAGTTGGCATAATTGCGCTTCGCACAGCTTGCTGCAGGCACTTGCTTGGCTAATGCCTCGCTTGGGTGCGCATCACAGGACTTCTTATGACTTTTCTGCCTTGTTTCAAAGTTTTTCACTTGGTTTCAGTGATTTAATGGCAACGTTGCCTTGTTCTTAATCGCATCCGCATTACGTCGTCAGTCACATGACGGCACAGTGTATTGGACTACCCTGCATGTACCAGTCTGTGGACCAGTGACATCAAGGGGTCATGACCAAGTGTCCGTATGTGACAAGTTGTGAATGAGAATGTGTTGTATGAGGCATGACGCAATCAATTCCCATCAAAACCCAATAGAACATGAACTCCATTGAGTTCAATGGAGAAGTGGCGCCATGTTATATCCGGTTCCTCAAGCTATATTGTTAGCCTAATACCAGCCTATAATACCAGGCCTACAACAGCCTATTTATTTCTAACTTTTTATTATAGGCTATTCGAGCCAGTGCTTTATTTTATTAAAGCACTGGCTCGTTAAAATAAGGCCAATATTTTCACCTACAGTATACAATCTAAATTATACTGTATTCTGGAAATACATTTATCACTGACTTTACTTTGAAACAAAGATGGATTGTTTGTCAGCTGACCATAATTTGATAGATCCTGCCGGTTAATTGTATAATCCTATACCTTTGTCAATTCAACATTCGTTCTTGATACTTGACTTTATTTCTTTGGGCTTTATACACAGTCTAATGAAATGCATTTCAGTGCATAACGTTTTTTTTGGCTAGAGATAATTAAGGAAAGAATTGGTATCAGCAGTGTATCAGCAGATATGGATTGCAGAGTATTGAACAAATATTCAGATTCCTAGTACATGTGGTAGTAGAAATCTGAATATTTTGGCCCAATATCAATTTTCTCTGCTGATAGTTGTATTTGCAGAAAGGCAAATGGTATGTACACAGTCTAGACTGTAATGACCTGTAATTTAAATTGACATCTACTGTACTGTTCATCTCAAATGGTGAGGATTCTCTGGACAATCATCGGTTGCCGGGCTCCCCCGCGGGGTTTGGTCCGAATATCACTGTTTGCGGAGTTTCGCATTACATTACACTATACCACTACATTATACTGTATATTATCTTAACATTCTTATATTATACCATGATATACTGCATACACATTATTGATGTACTATATTATCATATACTATCTTACACTATTATATTCGCTACTATTGTTATTGTTACAACTTGTATCTCTTTCTGTCTCTCCTCTGTCTCTCCCTCTCTCTCTCTTCTTTCCCCCCGACACGGTCGAGGCAGAAGGCCGCCCACCCTAGAGCCTAGGGGTGTTTTTCGTTGCCACTGTCGCAAAATTGCTTGCTCAGGGTGGGACTGTCGGGTCTCTTCTCTAAAGTGTCTTGAGACAACTTGTTGTGATTTGACACTTTAATAAAATTGAATTGAAATTAAATTGAATTTCTCTCACATACAGTACCTGGCAACGGTGGTTTGGCAGTGTTGCCAAGTCTGCTTGTCAAGCGATGCATTTGGACATGTATTCATAGACCTGGTTGCTTGTTTCTCTCTCATGTATCTGGCAACACTGGTTTCACATTGAAAACAGGAAATACAAAGAAACTGTTGACTTATGAGAAGGTTCAAATGTAATTTAGATAGCATATTCAGTATACACAACAGAGTTAGGGGCAATAATCTTGGCCTTGCAATGGATAGAGGAGAAGGAAATAAACAACATAGTCAATGCATCTGATAGCTTCTCAGCACTAGAGAGTGTTAAATCAGGTAGATCCGCATGCAGAATGGACCTTATCAGTGAAATATTTATGATTATGTATAGTGTAGGACAGAAAGGCATAGCAACACATTTCCTGTGGGTTCCAGCTCATGCTGGTGTGGAGTGAAATGAGCAGGTAGATATTCTGGCCAAACAAACATTAAACAGGTAAACATGCAGGTACCATTAAGTAGGAATGAAGTCAAACCACTGATTAGGACGTATACACAGTCAGTATGGCAGGAGTATTGGGATGATGGGAAGGTTGGAGGACACCTGTATAATATTCAAAAACAAGTCAGTATGGAGAGGGCGGTGGTTTGGAAGAGGAAGGAAGAGAGTATTATCACTCGTTTGAGAATTGGACATTCAGGTCTTAACGACGCACAACATAGAATAGGGAAACATCCAACAGGAAGATGTACAGTCAGAGTGTGATGAACAAGAAACAGTTGAACATACTGCTCCATTGTAGGAAGTACAATAGTGAGAGGAATCAGTTAAATCAGGATTTGGAAAAGGGAAAACATCATGATTTAACACTGTCAGGTCTCTTAGGAAAAGCAAAGGGAAAAACAGGGAACTTTTATTATAATATTTTTAAGTACCTATTAAGAGAAACCCAGTTAGTTAATAGAATATAGAGTTTACATTTTTTTTTATTGGTTTGCTGTACATCTCTAGTTCCATACTCTAGTCCAGCTGGTGGTGGTAATGCTTATTAATTGGTTGCCAACTGCCAAAAAACACAATAGAAGAAGAAGAAGAAGAAGATAGCACGTTATCAACTGGAAATGTTGATAATAAATGGAGATGTTTGGAAGTTGGAGGGACATCTACTGACATTGGTGAGTACAGAATCACATAATTAACTGGCCGCCGTGTTGGCTGTAAATGTACTTGAGTAAAAGTACAAAAGTATAAAATGTACTTAAAGTATCAAAAGTAAATTTGTACATTTTTATACCAATACTTTTGTACTTTTACTCAAATCAATTTTGAATTCCGGGCTTTTACTTGTAAGTATTTCTACATTGGAGTGTTGATACTTTTACTTAAGTAAAACATGTGAGTACTTTTTCCACCACTGGTGAGTTATGAACAGAACTGACTATGACATTGGCTGGAGGTGGGTAACGTGGCCAATGTTAAATCGTGCAAAGACACCCGACTTCATATTTTGACTCTTGTAAAGTGAACTAAAGCCCCAGATGGGGCTTTTGGAATTCAAGTCAAGTCAAAGCAATATAACCAATAATCTATACAGTAATACTTTTTCTGGAAAATACTGTACATTTCAGAGAAGACTATAAATCCAAAATAGAGATCAGATGTGTGTTGTAAAAAAGAAAAGAAAAGAGAAGGGCTTTGAAAGATAGTTTGGCTTGTTATTCACTAGATGGCAATATTGCATTGCAGAAGACTTGTCTTCCAAGTGGTGGAAACAATTTCTCCATTCTACCTCACAATCACATACTGTAGATGTAGTTTAATATACAATACATACCATACATTCAGAAAGTCAAACATTTTTTATTTTCTGTATATGAGTAGAACTTGCCTATGACATTAAGTACATAGGCCTACAGTACTTTTACATGTAGAGAGATCCTTCCTGCTTTTACAGTGAGGAAATGCCCTTAATCCTACCTGCTAGAATTATTCCTCTCATAATCCATCGCTAACTTGACCATGTTTAATTTATTAGTTAACTAAAGAAGTTAATGGAGGATCATTAACAGTAGATTAACAGAGCTGTATCACATGTCAGTGTTAAGCAAAATTGATCACCTCATCTTCCCTCTATAGTCTAATGGCATTTACACTGATGCCTTTGTCTCGCCATACCTTGGTAAATTATGACGTGTCATGTCATATGAAATCACATTATGTCTCATTTGCTTCCACATATTGTGAATAACGTATAGATCGCTGGTGAAGCTGGCTTTGACAGCAATGTTTCAGTCACTAGAAAACTGTAAAAATGGATTTCACCTCTATTTGCCCTTTTAATTTTCTCCTTTTTATACTATATTTTTTCAATTTGAAATTGTGCATATAATGCACAATAAAACGCTGTGGTTGTACTCTTCTGGAAAAGGTGTCCAATGTCATATACCCACTCTTTTATATAAAGGAATGTGGTCCATTAGATTACATAATATAAATGATGAAGTCATTTAAATCCCCACTTCTCTACAGTACGTGTTTTTTTAATGTTATTTATTTTCACATAAAAAATACCCGGTGGTGTTAATTAAATTACAGACCAACAATGTGATTCAATCTGATTCAATCTAAATCATCATTACCACTTTATTTATCATAACCTTGATGTCATTTTAAGCAAAACATTTTTATTGAATTTCATGGTTATTTATTATTATTAGTTTTATTTTTAATTCTTGCAAGTTAGATCCTTTGTTGCTACACATAGCCACAGGGAGCAGAACAAATAACTCTCACAGTCCTACAGAGGGCAGACAAGACCTCAACATATTTCACCGTCCACAAATTCACTTTGCTTATCCACTTGTGCCGACACACAGCACACCATTCTGACAAACTGAAAAGGCTAGCGAGTCTGTTTACACACTTGGATTCAAGTGTACACTGGATTATTTGAATGTAAGCTGCAATAGTTGGTAATCAGTATGCTGTGGTCTCCTGACTCTAATAATTATGACAACCATCTCTTTCACCATGAACTTGACCTGAACTGGAATCGGTAATAGTGTAATTGTCCAATAAACAAAATCATCCTAATTCCAATTAGCGACAGAGTCACCATTCTAATGTGCCAGAGTTCAGCCCTGCCACGTCTAACTCACCTTTTCAAGCCCCTTTCTCTGAACAGTAACTATTAATTATTCAGCCACAATTAGCATGATGTCAATAGTAATTGCCACCAGTGCAGTGCTCCTCTGACATTGAAACGGCCTATTGTGAGACTGAGCTTACATCTCACACATGTTAATATTACCCATTTCAATCAAGTTACTGTATGAACGTGTGGTCCTAAACACACAAGCACTCACATAGGTATGCAGGCACACGCACGCCCGCACACCCGCACACCCGCACGCACGCACACACACATTCTCATATGCATGAGTAAACACTAAAGGCCCTATTTTGGGGCAGGCAGATTGGTGTGAGGCATGCAGCAAATGGGCGAATTGACAATTTCCGGAGGCGAAGTGGGGTGTTTTTCACCGCCTGCGTGTGTTTGGTATTTTGGGGACTTGCTGTGCAGCCGGTGTGGGAGGATAGGTGTAGTTGGGGGTGTGTTGTTTGCAAATCAGCAGCACACTACAATTCTGGGGTCAGAAGGGCCACGATTTTCGCCGTCCACCTGCTTGGCCCAGGTGTATAGCGAGTCACGCATTTGTCCATATTTTCTGCACATTTTAGTTTGCAGATATGAAACTCACATAAGTGTCTCCAAGATCACACAAACCCAGTTCATATATGTTATGCTTCACACTTTGGTGTGAATCCCTCAAGCTGGAAAAAAAATAATTAGCATGTTTTTTAATGGATTCCAACCCACATGTGACAATGGTTAAAATGCTTGTATTGAACAACGGTTTCATTCTGCTTCATGACATGCAGAAATGATTAAAGGCATGGTAGGTTTCTCCTTCATAAAAAGTGAACTATATAGATTATTTATTACAAATGTTGCCAGGTTCTGTGTGGCTCATCACCAAACGTCATTGAATTGCTTATGTTTAAATCAAGGAGCAAAAATATTCAGTACATGGATGGAGGGTCCAGTGGACTGTCTGCAGATTTTTGCCTTTTATAGTCCACTGTACTAGAAGCATATTCAGAGTGTACCAGCCCCATTATACAGGCAGCAGTTCTTGTGGGTAAGTAACATGGATAGATACACATTGACACTAAGAAGCATGGACCTCCTAGATGGACACCTGCTCAGGGTCTGCTACAGCAGCGATTCCCAACCTATGGACCGGGTTCCACTCGTGTGCCGCAAGGTTATTGCAAGTGGGCCCTAAAATAATTGGCAAACGCTTAGATTTTATTGATAATGTAACATTAATATATTAAAAATGATGATAAAACCCTGATCCAGAAAGCACTGTGCTACAGTGTGTGTTTGCACAGAAACTGAGCATACATCCACCTATAGGGAGGTCTGCCCAGCAGTCATTTTTGGTGTCCGCGTGTGTAGTTTGTCTGGCAAATATGAATTGGGCTTTACACTGAGAAACGCCTCTCATAGGACCAGTGCCAGATGTATTAACTGGGTATATGTTATTTCCTCCCAAGATAATTTTACATAATCTGTTCTTGGCAGTCTGTTTGAGGTGCTGTACATTTGTTGTTTGATGACTCTGCACCTCCCGCACTGCACAAGGACATCAGTTTACTCTTGGGATAAATTCCTTTTCCGAGACTTTTTTTCTAAAACACTGACCAGTACTGTACACCCTTGCACTTAGAACAGTGTACTGCTCTTAACCCATTTAGACCGGGAACGGATCTGTGTGTAATTTTTTGATTTATTTGGCTCTTCAAAAATAGCAGATATACAAGCTTGTAGCGCCGCACTACTGTGAAAATGTGTGAAAAGCTTTGAATATATATTTTTTAAACATTTGTAAAATATGTTGTTCCAGGGACCCCCAGAAGCAAAGATTTGAGTTACAAATGTTCGCTTGAAAATATATATATTTAAAGATTTGCACAAATTTTCACGATTTAAAAAAAAATAGCAGATCTACAGCAAGTTCATAGTGCGACACTCGGTGCTGCGCTATGAACTTGTATATATGCTATTTTTGAATAGCCAAATAAATCAAAAAATGATTGAATCCACCTGCACCACTGACATTATATTCAGCCTGATCCAACCCATCTTACTACTTCACCGTGGTTACTCCGCCCTTCTCAGCACAGAAAATATACAAGTATGTCACAACACTCCACCTGTGCTTCATGTGGGTCCGCCTGCTTTCACAAAATAGGGCCCTCAGAATTTAGATCATATGAGTTCAATTGTATTAATTTTATCCAGTGAACAATGCTTTGGTACAGTATTTACTAGATGGCTAATTTGTACCAAATAATACACTGTACTGTATACAGCACTTACTTTTTACCATTACAAACTGACAGAATCATGATGGGACATTTAGCCTTTATTGTAGTATACATACTATTGTGCTGTTATAGTGTCTGTATAGAGTCTGCGGCTATGTGTATCTTATGAATTCTCTTTGTTTTCTGTCTTAGGCAAAGTAATGTAAAACAGAGGTAACATAAGTTGTGGAATGATTAGGTATGTCATGCCAAAAGACAGACAGTACAAGGGACCAATAGCCTACTGCCTAGTAGGCAGTACCTACAGTATTAACATATCTCAGATATTAAACATTTAAAATTGTTTAGGGATTTTCTCGTTAGTAGTTTGATTGTGTGATACATGTTTTGTTTTTGTTTTTTGCTCCTTAAGCAATGCAGCTCTCTCTATAAGCTGCCAAGATCCTTTCATATGGCCTTCCACTATATCATCTATATATATTGATTTGCATTGTGCATGTTTATGCAAGCCTATGTGCTCCCTCAAACATTATGCAGGAGAATCCCACTTCAGGACAAACCTGTGTATATTTATAACCCATCTATATTACTGCATCTGCTCACCTCCACCGATCTCCATCTGTTAAAGTCTTCCGAAATAGGAGCTCATTTATTCTGTTTTGTGCTGCAGTGTCATAGAAAGGGGGCGATTTGATGCTTCAACAGACAACAAAGAGAATTCCAGTGGATGACACACTTATATCTAAACAAATAATTCCATACAATATCGATAGTGGGCACTGATGTGATTTGATATTGTTTGACATATTATTTGACATAACTAACGCTGTCATGAAAATTCATAACATTATTGCTTTTGCCTGCACAGCGCTTTTTCTGAAAGCAAAACAAACACATCACTTAAGAATGCTGAATATTGAGCTCCTCTCCCTCTCTATTTTCTTACAGGCACTATAGGTCAACTGAAAAACATGAACAATTTCAATTAAGTACATTTGCTAAGAAAATGATGTAGTTCAATGCTTTGGAAGCAGGGTTTTAAGGAGTTATCCACACTCTTAAAAGGGATTCCTCACTTTCAACAAAATCATTGTTTATTTTGGAATCACATGAATTTGTGTTATTTTGCACAAAATCATTTCCTTATACCTGTTGTAAACGTGTGATGTGACAATAAACTTTAAATTGTTTTTCCAACATACTATGCAAATGAGAAAATCTGGACTCAATGCACATCTAGTTATAAGGATACATGCTGGAAGGATTATTTACATATGAAAAATATCACATTTATACAAATTTAGACAGGAGTAATAAAAAAAACTCCCCTAAGATTAATGATTGGCTTAATGCACTGACAAAAACTGCCCAATATGCTGATTTATACAAATACACAGAGCTTATGCACAAAGGGCCCCTTTATAAACTGCTTATTGAATGTTAGCAATGTCATGTCAAAGTTTGTATTTCAAGGTATCTGCTATGCATTAATATTCTCACTTTCTCTAATTATCCATTACATAATGAACATGCTACTTGTAAAGAAATGAAAACATAACATAATATCATCAACATGTAAATGTTACCTTTTTAATTAATTAAAGGTTTAAGGATGGTGGAATATGGAATACGAGCTATGTTATCAGTTAATAAAACTTGGACTTAGTCTCAGTACCCTCATTATTCCAGCACAACCATGGGCTCAACTGATAAATACAACACTTGATGATCCTAATTGCAGGGTTTACTAATTAAGGAACTACTTAAACTGGCTTCACTCAAAAAGAGTGTAAAGAACATGCACTGATACATGTTTTTTTTGTTTTTTTACATCTCTACACTATCCTCAGTCCCCTAAACTATTACTACACATTCAATGTGTAGAAGATTAACTTTAATTTAAAGTAACATAAAACTGTGGCATAAAACAGATGGCTTGATGTTGTAGCAGTAGTCTTTGAATGTTATTTCTGTAATGGTAGAAATCTCATGACAATCTGTTCAAACAAATAGGATAGTGAAAATGTTTGACTGACAAGACAAGACAAGACAAAACATTCTGTAGTCATACAAGAAATGTACACTTGATAGGGTTGGCTAACCTACTGTATGCTAGTCTAAATGTAGACAACAATTGATGCACAGTAATAACAATATTAATTTGAAATGTTTGAAATTGGAGATGGCATATGGTGGTTAGCGGTGTTGCCTCGCAACAAAATCTTGGGCTCAAACCCATCTGTGACAATGTCACATACACCTTTCCACAATTAAAATCATCCTCAAATAGATCAGTTTTGTAAGACCGCTAAAAATGTGTAGATCATAGCCTGCCGCTATCATCTTGTTTGAGTGCAAAATAGCAGGAAATATACAACTCTGTCACTGCTGTCTCAAACTATGACTATTCAGTAAGCCGTGAACTTGCCCAGGAAGTCAGACATTTTCTAGAGGTGTCCATAGTTCTGACACAGGGCCGTTCGTAATCGTATTACAGTAAATTGTTTTCTCTCCCAAATGGTTCTATTCTGCTCTTTTAGTCTATTAAAAAATAAAACATATTATTCACTTACTCAGACACATCTAGTTGTCTTCTTTCAATCTGCCAATCATTTCCATTCCGCTAAAACATTGAACATTTCCTAGACCACTGACAAAGTGCAAATATAAATGCATGTGCACTCACATACGCACTTGACACACAGAAACACATAACATAACATTTGAATAAAATCAGAAAAGAGATACGTTTTAACTAAGGATTTCAAAATGATGCAAATTGGAAATGCATGCCCCACCCAGACTTAATGCATATCTGTGTGTGTCTCTCTGTCTGTGCCCTTTTGATGCCCATATATGGAGACCCCGGATGTCATCAATATGACGTCGTAATACTGACACCATAGACAGGTACTATGACAATGGGTACTGCACTAAACACTCAGACAATGGGTACAACAGGAACATTTCAACGGGTACAATGGATATTGCATATTGCAGAGGACCCGAGGGAGAGCAGTGAAGTCGTTGGAACAGCAGTTGTCCAGAACTGACGTGCTGACGGATCGGTGATTGTCCAGAAATTTTCCTAAAAATGCTCAGAATCCTTGTCTGTCTGTCTGTGTGTCTTTCCCCCGCACATCTCAAAAACTGTCTGACCGATCAACTTCGGTTGTGCAGAAATCTATCTGTAAACCAACAAATCTCTGTATCAGGTCTCGTCTGTGTCCCTTCTATGGTAGTGAAATTTGTTTATGTGCCAACTCCATCGTTTTTGTTGCAGTCTCACACATATCTGCGCATTCGCGCACACAGAGAGAATGCAGAGCATATGTATGTACCTTCAACTTAGACCCATCAGAAATGATGATTAAGAGTCTGTAACTAATCAAGCATTAGACGAAAGGAATAGCAGAACCTCACGAGATGTGTGTACGCAGAAGACATTATCGTCTTAAAAACATGTTATATTGTTTAATTGGCCCACTGTGTGTTATTTACACTCATTATTTTTTACACACGCTTGATCGATTTAAATTATGAATTAGTACCGATACAGGAAATATAGCCACGTTTTGGTGATTTTTATCTAATTTCTGTTTGATTAATCAAATTGTATACAGGACCTGTAACAATTTTAACAAACCATGTACATGCTTGGCTGGCAGAATTATTGAATGTCTGCTGTCAAGGTCAAGGCTGAGCAGTCAACCCGTATTAATACACAAGAAAATCTGATCCCAGGCCCTGCCAAGTAGGTCAATAAGTATTATCACAGCCATATAACCAAAGTGTTGATGTTGCGGAATTGATAATACATTAATTTTGTTGCTTTGCATCAAAATGCTGCATACAATGGTAAATATCGCTACAGTTGCCTCTATTCTACTAAGCACTCTACTGTAAAATTAAGTATGTCATAGATTTGTGGGTAGAGCTAACAGTGTTTGGGCCTGATCTGCGTTGGGTGGTGGTGCTGCACACTGTGGGGGCAGGAGGAGTATTGATGGTGGTGATAAAGACATGTAATAATGTAATAAAGCCAGGAAAGACAACGGGCTGTAAGTGGAGATTGGTTGGACAGTGTAACCAGTAATCAGACGGTAGGGTGAAAAATGACAGGGTCAGGTGCATGTGGACAGAGATGTGGAATAAAAAATAGGGATGGGTGGAGGTTGACCGAGGTGACCGTTCTCTGAGGGGACAGGCCTGTTGTATTTGCTGATTACAAACCATAGGTCTCAATTTCACATGACAATGCCAACTATTCAGTTGGGGCAGTGTCAGTGTGTTATGGATGTGTATAAGTGGAGGGCAGAGGTTCATGGCCCCTTTAGGGCTGCAATTCCTTTCTAAAATAGTAGCTTCCAGTGGTGGATAGATGATGATGATAAAGTACATTTACTTGAGTACTGTTACTTACACCATTTTTTTGAATACTGTACTTTAATTGACTATTTGTATTTTTGAAAGAGTACATTATGGATTAACCACTCAAGCCCTACTTCAAATATAGTGAAAAATAGCCGATATACAACCTCACGCGTTGTGATGTGATGTGACACGTTGTGAGCTTGTAGATCTGCTATTTTCACTATTATTGATATTTTTGGAAATACATTTTTTATGTTTAAATTGTAATACAGCAATGTGTTGATATTACACAGAAAATGCACTTTGTAATTTGTACTTTTGAATACTTTAGTATTTTTTAAAAGCACATCATTTTCAATAATAATTTTTGAGTACTCAAGTACTCCAGTACTTGTTTTAGTACTAACTCAACAAATTTGATAGAGCAACTTTAAATTGTAGTAGAGTAATATTTGACCAGGAGTATCTATACTTTGACTTAAAGGACGACTTCACCACTTTTCAACCTATCTTCATATATTAGGTCCTCACTAATGCTCATGATAAAATCATACAATTTTTTTCTACTTGGTCTGTGTCTCATAGGAGGGCTGTGGACAGTCCAGAAACCCGTCTACCAGTGACATCATCGTTAGGCAGGATTATTTTTTCCAAAAAGATTACAATTTTTTTATTTAGATTTTTATTAAGGCGAGAACAATGGGATCTATTATTGCATTGCAACTTTCCAGGAATACAAAGCCTGCAGTTTCTATTAGCTTGGATTCCCCATCGATGATGTCACTGGTAGACGGGTTTCTGAACTGTCTACAGCCCTCCTCTGAGACACAGACTGATTAGAAAAAAATGATACCATTTTATCATGAGCATTAGTGAGGACCTATTATATGAAGATATGTTGAAAAGTGGTGAAGTCGTCCTTTAAGAACTGGGGTTGAGTACTTTGTCCACCGCTGGTAGCGTCTGAAGGCAGAAGGAATACACTTGTGAGACTATTTGTTTTCGCTGTCTTGCTGCTCCTGAATGGTTCTGAATGGTTTGAGGAATTCAGTGAAAACAGGGTTAGGATTAAGGTTAGGCATAGTTTTTTTTTCTGCTCAAGCAGGTTGATTGAACTTTTGATACAATTGATGTTATGATGAATTTAAGTGTTTTACATGTACTATGAAAATGTACGTGTTTTTATTTGTATACTGAAATACAATTGGGGGTCAAGAAAGTTTAAATAAAAAACAGGATTAAGTCTTAAATGATTAAGGAATACATGCAAGGTGAGCTTGTAGATACAAAATGAACAGATGGTATAAGATATGGCCAGTGGTTGGATAAACAATGGTCCCATTATGGAGAATGGTCTAGCTTCAATGTACGGTTCTGTTGTTGGCCTGATGCCCTCTGCACTTGTAACTTGCAATGCCATTAGTCTCTTAAGACCTGCAGTGTGGCATTGGCTGTCTTTGTGTGTCTTATTTCTAGGTATTGTGTTCATTAGTTGTGATCAATTTACTGTCAATATGTTTCAAAAGATCAAATATGAAATTATTTGTTTCTCCAGGTAAAAAAAAAATAATAATCCTGAATTTGCTGAAAGGAAAGTAAATCTACTCCTTCACTGGGGTATTGATGCTGTTTTTGTTTGTCCACAAAGTAAATGCTAATATAGGCTACTCATGCTGTATATTCATCTAAACAGAGAAAATATTCTGCAGAACACAATACACTTCCCTGACTTCACTGAAGTACTGACCACATCTCCCCTGTGGTATGTAAAGAATGTTCTATACAATGGCACAATGATTATTAATTGAGAATGGCCATAACTAAATAAACAAGATATCCAATTGTGGCTGCAGTTGTTTAATTCTCTTAACCAGAAGCCTTAAGTATATGGGGAGTGCAGAAATATAATAACTAACCTGGCTTACCCTAACCCTTACCGCATAGACAATCATGCATTCTTTGAGGAGGGAAATCTTTTCATGTAAATAGACTCCAAATCTAGCACAAAAAAATACCTTTAAAAAGACAGCTTAGAACTTCCTATCTCCTGCAATAATAACACTCAAAACGTGTTTTCAGACATTTCACAGAAAATGATAGACCAGGAGTCAGGACACAATTGGCTTCACCATAGTGACCTACACCCACTGACTAGCATGCAACTCCCTGACCTCATATCCCACCACACGGTGCCCACTAGTGTGAATGAGCCCATCAGTCTAGCAAAGTTCAAACAGATAAGAGCATCCATTCCCTAGTACCAACTGCAAGTTTACAGGCCAACACTAAATATCCATTTGTTTCATCCAAGAGACATCAATTGCATCACACGTCATCATGTTAAAATAAATGCGAAAGACAGTCTTGAAATGTCACGCACTGGTTGGTTATACAATAATATGATTTATGAATGGTTGGAAATCATTCCTCACTGCAGCGAATATGGAAGATTCAGGAATACACCCTCAAAGTATCTTCCATGAAAGACATCCACGACTCATAAGCAGTTAGGAGGAGACGGAAATAGAATCTTGCAAGATGGGAGTGTCTGCCAAGCTTGCCTTTGGCTGCTGTATATATTTGGGGACTGATGAGAGAGATGTTTGCCATGTGCCTCTGTTGGAATATAGTGGTGAGTCACTGCACCAATGGTGTGTGCCTGCATATAGGGGTGTATTGTGCAGTACCATCATAAGCAGCGATGGTTTTCCATGTTTCCCCAATAGCTGAAGTATAGTATGTTATAGTCTATGGTACAGTAATGACATTTCTACATGCCACCTGCCAGAGCAATGTGTGTTTGCAGAGAAATAATCTACATAGATAACTATTATCTATCTATTGTATTCTCCCTCACCCAGTCTCTCGAACCAGTATCCTCTAATACCTCCACATATTACTATGAGGGGTTTGTGAAGTCAACAACACTAACACCTAGTATATGATGGCTAACTAGAAAAAGTGCTCCTCGGAGCACAGGTCTCCGCCAGACCTCTCCTGCAAACTTTGGAAGCCAATGTTAGCCAATTAGGATGGAAATTAAAATATCGGACACATCCGCCTTGATCACATGACTATAAAGATACTGTGTACCGATTTGCGTGATTTTTGGAAATTTGGACAGAATCTGAAGGAGTAATAGCAAAAAAAATGCTTTACAAAAGTCATCCTCCTGGTGGCACATTCCCACTAGGCCGAGGAAGAAATGCCACTTGAAAATCTTCAAATCAGCCTGTTATAGCACCTGGTGGCACTATAACAGGCATTTTTACCTATGACTGCACCGATCTGTGTGAAATTTTGCCATGCACACTCCCTAGAAGTCCCAAGGAAAAAGCTTTGTCCCATTTTTCACATCTGCCTTTTAGAGCGCCACCAGGAGGCCGATTTGTGCAAAAATATATATATATAATATATTAATCCTACAGAATCTGTTCAAAAATCATGCAAATCGGCACACAGTATCTATAATCATGTGATCAACACACATCATTTCATATTCCATCCTGATTGGCTAACATTGGCTTCCAAAGTTTGCAGGAGAGGTCCGTCTTGAACAAAATGCCTCAAAACATGAATGAAGTGTACAATTTCCGTTAAATTTTGCACACACATTCCCACTAGGCCGAGGAAGAAATGGCACCCTTTTCACATTGGCCTGTTATAGCGCCACCAGCAGGTCTAATTTAGCAAAACACATTTGTGGAACAAAATGCCTCAAATCATGAATGCAGTGTCCCATTGAAAGGCCTAAGAAGAAATGGCAACCTTTTCACATTGGCCACCAATTGGCCACCAGGAGGCTACAATAACCTACCTGACCTGGCGGAGACCTGTGCTCCGAGGAGCACTTTTTCTAGTTCATCATGAATTTCTTTTGGGGCCATGACCCTGCACCACAAACATGCCTGTCTTCTCGGTTTTGTTGAAGAAAGTTAAACAACGAACATATTGTTTGTGCAGGTACAATGCTATAAGGTGTGGTATGTTACCCCACTCCAACCCCTTCTCTGTCTGTACTTTACTTTACTAGTCAAGTCAAATGTTTTTATGTAACACATTTCATATAACAGGCATAGCCTTAAATGTTCTTTAATGATCTACAGTTAAGAGGTATTTGTTTCCTTTTGTGAGAGTTGGGAACAGTTTCAGCTGAGTTTTGAAGCCGCCCTCTTGCTGGCCTGTCCAAATCAAATAAACTTAAATAAAACGAGGTTTGTTTTTGTCATTTAATAATGTAACTCCCAGTGCACAACCAAATTTTACACCACCACTCATGACTCCACACAGTTAACAAGCCTGTCTCGAAGACAAAGAATAGCCAAATCAGAACCCCCCCCCACTCTTTTTCTACTACTGTAACTACAGTTACTACTTGATGATTCATACAATACATACATAATGAAAGCCTCAGGAAAGGGCACTTGTTGATTATCTGTATGTTTCCTCATGCACATAGGCTACTCTACAACTGCAGAGTGCACTTGTTTAATGACTCACTAACTGTATCTTTTTGATGAATAAGTGATTTCTTAAATGCAGTATGCTAAGATTTGGCTGAGGTGATGAGGACCAAATCCCTTTACCCCTGGAAAAGAATGCTCTGTGATTTCAATGGCAAATTTGTAGATCGGCTATTTTTGGCAAAGGTATTTGGTGTAGAGGGCAAAAAGAAGGGGACCCCTGAGTCTATTCTTAGACCGGTCAAAGAAGTATATAGGGTTTTACTGGTTAAGGCTTCATGAAGGCTTTCCCCTCCCCTGAGCTGGGATGGTGCCAAGCATGCAGGCGTTCATCTGGCAGCCGTGTCCCTCCCTCCATATTTCACTTCTGTTTCTACTCTCTCTATCTGATAGCTTTATCACTGCCGAGGGGTCAGATGCTGACACCAGCATAAGGGCCGCTTAAATCGCTCTAAACAACATCTATCATGGACCCTATAAAACAGGCTTCGTGGCACGCACAATACAGCGGCCTCGTGCTGGAGAACGCTCGTCTATCATACGGCTGCTTGACTCCAGGAAGCCCTTTTTTTGATGATGTGTACAGGACTGAGAAGAGAAGGGTTCCGATTCTGGCCTAATCAGTCTTTATGAGTAATCTAGGAGGAAAGAAGATGGGGAAGGTCTATCACTCTTCAGCAGAGGCAGGTTCTGTTCAGGACAATTTTTCTTTTTCTTTTCTTGTGGAGGTGACAACTGGTGAGAATCTGAGGTTCTGAGTCTTCAGATATCTGAGAAAACCTTCAGGATAGCTGAGAAAACGGACTGAAGCAGAGTGTTCTGTTCAGTAGCCGTTGTGCAACCGCTAGAAAGCATGGGTGGGTGGGAATGGGGGAGGTGGGTCCGATGGGGAAGGGGAGGGACAGAGGACGATAATTGACTTTGATTATTGGCCTAATATTATGGCACTCTGACAGTTTACCAAGATTTACGGCTTAGGAAAACAGAAACAAATGAAATGCAGGTGCTTGAGTAGAAAGAGAAGACGCTGTTATGGTCCTTAAATCACAAACACCCTGCAGGCTGCTCGGCAACCGCTTGATTAATAGCCGGATGCTAATAGATTACAGTAAATTGTTAGTTCTCTAAAGTCAAACAAAGAAATAAAACAAGTATTAAAAGGAAAACCTTTCTGTGATGTGACTAATTTCCCTGCTTCAACAATCGCAGTGTGTTTAACAAATGTTCTGCTCGCTGCAAGGCGTTTTATGGAGACTGGCTGGATTAAATAATTAGATTTCAGACAGCATGACAGCTGCTTGTTTCTGCTTTCCGCCTCTGTTAAGGAGGCATAATCCAGACTTTCATATATTTTGGTGGCAATTACAGTCATTTAAAACCCTTTATCTACAGCCAGGAAATATTCATCACGCAAATACACAGGCACTTGCTGGGAAGTAAAAAGTCATTGTTACACCAGCTACAATAGATCTAATGATTTAATAATAAGTATCCAACATAATAACTAATATATTTTCACAAAGAAACAAACTAAAATAAACAAGAGATAATTGAAATAAACACTGCCACATAATGCCACAGGCCAACATATACAAACTATAGGTACTTAGCATACATTTGATTTACTTGGTTTTGCACATGATGTACGATTATAACGCAGCTTTGATGACACGCATTGTAAAACACTGAAAAATACATACACAAATACAGGCATTAAAACTGTTTGCTTTTAAACATTGGATTTGTTTAAGGTCTGTGTGACCTGAAGTAATCTAATTAAATATGTCTCTACTGTACCGGTGTATAAATTGCCAGTGGACATAATGAGGCCATGCTGGCACTTGTGCTCTAGATGGTGGTGTTCTCCTTTCTAGTGTAGTGTTCACTGGATGCTTATTTAACATAAAAAAGCATCCATTGTACCAAAATAACCTCAGAGGTGCAATACATTCTTTGTTCTCTGGTAATTGTGGGCTTCATCCCAGTTTTTACATTTGTTTTCTTTATCAATACTCTCAATACCATACAAATAACTCATTAAAAAAATATCAATTTCATGACAAGAATTGCAAAGAGAAATGATGTATACGTCTAAGAAGGGCTACCATGTTTCAGTAGACTTTGACTTGGGTTTGCACCTGTTAATCACTTAAATCCTATTGAATTGACCGGGGTCCCCAGGGGTCTATCTGTGGCCCCCTCCTTTTTTCCCTCTACACCAAATATATTTGCCAAAATTTGCCTGATCAACAATCTTGCAACGCAACGTTGTGATGCATTGTGCGCTAATAGATGTGCTATTTTTGCCGAATGTTCTCCTATTATGGCATTGCCAGAATAAGGATGCTAGGGTTCAAGTGGTTTGGGGCAAAATGCGTTTTGAAGTTATGAGGATGAGGCAGGAGTCGTCGAATGCAAATCTTCAGTAGTGGAACGAAATGGGTCTGAGGGAGCCAAAAAAAGAAAACGATCAATGACTGGGAGAAGAGGAATTATTGTCCAAGCCCATCACTTAATTGCCTTAAAAGCCTATTGAAAAATCTGAGCCGCCCAATGTGCATCCACTGAAGTTAACACTCCCGATATGCCATACAATTTAATTATTAGGACATGATTCATTCATCGAGTGGTCACCCATTCACTGGTACCATTTATGGCCCGACGTATTCTATGCTGCTGAAGAATCATCCTTTTGGTCAGTAATCACTGAACTGTACAAATGTAATTTAGATACTTGATTGAGGAAGGGATTTTGCTAATTAAGAGTTTTTGTAGAGTGCATAATCATTTTGGCTGCCTATTCATTAGGAACAATGTGATGATTAGCCCTTGTGGCAGTCTCAAGTGCTGCTTATCAACTGGAAAGAAAACTAATGTCTCCAATCTTGAAGGGTCCTATAGTGTACACAGTAAGTAGACAGAGATTTGTCAGACCAAGCTTAGGGCCAGCTTTAAAAAGAGAAGCCAAAGAATCAAATCACACCATGAAGATGAAAGAACTAATTATGTACTGTAAACACTAAATCAATTGAACAGGTGGCACAGTTTTTTCTTTTCTTGTAATCATTTTTGGAAAGCTCATTTTGCAATATGAAACACTTTTTGCAGCATAAAACCAAACATAGCAGAAAACACATGCCAGTTTGCAAATTAATATGAATTCATAATGTCCTTGTAGCCTATCAAAGGAAATAAATTGTGCAATGGGTTCTTGAACTGATTGCATAATGGCTCTCATAATGAGTATCCATACAGAGCTTCAGTTTCTTGTGTGGACACAGATAACCTATATCCCTAACCTTATCCCTTTCCATGGGACCTTACATAAAACATACACTGTAGAAATGTAACCAAATGGACCCGTAACGGTTCATTTGGTTATGTTTGTACAAATGGTTAAATTCACACTGAGGAGTTTTACTGTGTACAAACTTACAAAGAGCTTTGGCTTTGCTACAGTGGTTTTTGTCCTTCATCACTTGCAACCAAGCTTGGTAATAATAACAAATATATTAACACATTCCACACAAAACCCCTGGCATTGTTAGCTAAGCAGTCTATTAGGTTCATGAGCTCTACAAACATTCTTGATGTCATTTGGTAATTATTATAGCCAACAGTAACTATTCATTTACAAAGAAAATATAAAATTCATGACAATATGTTATTTACCCAACTACTTTTGTGTGACAAGGTTGTACAATAATAGATTACACTTTTGACCACAGTGCCCACATTGGCTGGGTAATTGCTTGAAATGTGCTTAAATCTTGGGGCTGCAAAGTATGTCATATTGGATGGATAACAGATATCTAAAACTAATTGCCCATATATAATTTGTAACAAAACCTCAGAGGAACATTATGTGTGTGTTATTCAGTCATCTATGATTTTGTTGGATGGATAATCTGGGCCATATGGATAATCTGGGCCATGCATCTTTACAAAATCTTAGTCAAGCTATCAATCCGGCTCCTTTGCATAATGTGTTTCCAAACCTTTAAGCCTCATTCCACCTTTCTCAAACCCTCATCAGCCTTCCCCCGGGCCCATAGCACCCGGACAGCATAAAGCCCGATTTAAACTTTGTTGTATGACGGCGTCGCATGCTGACAGCCGATCTATAACAACTCGTATCTACGTATTCTTTGAGACACATGCAGGTGGTTTGGAGACCACAATCATAGTGCAGGGAACCTGCAACATGAAACATTACGACGGAATGTCTAAATATAGTTTTTTAAGCTCCCGAACGACAAAAAGAAGCGAAATCCATGCAAGAATAACCTTTGTGTGCATCTCCAACCCACTGATGTGACATTGATTTCCTTCCACCATTCTCATGTCGTAGTGCGTGACGTCACTGTTGCTAAAAAAATGAATCTGCTAATTCTGGCGAGTGACACCGTTGTACGCCGAAGCATAAGTTAGGGATGAAGCCTTATTTATGCTTCGTAGTACCAAAAATAGCAGACCTACAAGCTCGGATATAGCAAATCTACAAGCTCACAACACATCACAGATGCGGTGCGTTGTGAGCTTGTAGATCAGGTTTTTTTTTCGGGGAGTGACACCGACGCACAATGAGCATAAATGAATCATAAGGAACTCCAAGGGCCTCATTTATCAACATCTTATTGCATGTAAACAGATGTGTGCGTAAACTGTATGCGGTTATTATTTCCAAGCAAACTTGTACTTATACTTAAAGTACACAAATGTACACAACGCGCTGACCGTGAGTCTGCACACACACACACAGACACACGTGTATGCACACGCGCACACGCGCACACACACACACACACACACACACACACACACACACACACACACACACACACACACACACACACACACACACACACACATACACATACACACACACACACACACACACACACACACACACACACACACACACACACACACACACACGCACACACACAAACTCTGTATATATATATTTGAATTAAGATACACTCTGTATATATTTAATTTCTATATTATCTATATAATCTATACTAACCTTTAAAATTAAAATGGACCATCACTCCCATAACCAATGAGAATAGGGGCAGACATTGCCACATTTATTTAAAAGAGTTCAAATCAATAAACATAAAAAAGACCTCTAGACAAACTCCAATGTCTAATAACTGTTGGCTTAACGGAAAGTGTTTATTGCTGTGTCTTTAGCCTAAGCACCATTTATGTCAGGGTTATGTCACACATCACAGAGAGAATAGAATTGGTTCTCCTGGTATAGTGATGTTAGATATAAATCAACGTGCATGGCAGGCTGGGGGAGGTTGAATCCCTCAGCCAGGCAGTGCTCTGATCCCCCTTCATATTGCCTTTCATGGGTAAATATTTAAAGAATCAACATTACCGTTCAGAACCCCATGGTGATATTAGTTGGGACAATATGGCAGACTGTTTTTTATTTTCTCAGTTTGTGTTTTCATTTCACTGTAGTACCTGCAGTTCAAATTGACCCAACACAAACTGTGTGGTAAAGACAAGGTTAAGGCTTTCACTTGTTCCGTATCGGCCCTCTTTTCTGTATACCCTCTTTTCCTCAGTGTACAAAAAAACAAACGGACCAGTAAGAGTCCATTTGGTTACATTTGAACACTCTCACTGAGTTCAAAATAGTTAAATTAACACTGAGGATTTTACGGTGTAGGTAAAGTCAGCAGACCTCTGCCAAACCAGGAGGATTCTTCCTGTTCTTGCGATTGCTTCCACGTGGAAGGTATAGTGAATGACTTGAACAGATCATAAAAAAATTGTTTGCACCACATTACAACTCTCAGAATCCTAAGAGGTACCCTGTTTACTTAAGTATGACTTAAGGCTACTATAATCTATTAGCATTTTTATATTCGTTCTCAGTAACTATGTATTATG
This sequence comes from Gymnoscopelus microlampas, assembly GCF_963454915.1. Classification (NCBI taxonomy): domain Eukaryota; kingdom Metazoa; phylum Chordata; class Actinopteri; order Myctophiformes; family Myctophidae; genus Gymnoscopelus; species Gymnoscopelus microlampas. The sequence continues at coordinate 43,561,200 of NC_139962.1, forward strand.
TTCATCCATGTTCAAAAGTTAAGAAGGTCAGTGTTAGTGAACAGCGTTCAACAAGACTTTCCTGATACAGGTTGGTTTATGTGTGTGTTATTTGGAAGAAAAGTCTTTACTGCATCTTACCACTAAATACAGATGCTAATCTTGACTAAGAATAAGATTTTGAGCTCTTAATATTTTGGCAAACCAAAATTTGCTAATCCAAAATCACTTCACTGTACTGTAGGTCTCGCTTTGCAGCACAAGTGTCTGCAGGGTATTAGCATGAAAGCATATTGCTGGGACATGTGCCATGCTTGCAGGGGAAAGGAATCAACACCACCACCTCAGAGCAAATCTATACTGACTGACAATGCCTTGATCATATTTGTACGACTGGAACCTCTTTCCACCGAGGAGCTATCCAGACTTTAAACCATCTAGAACTTAGCCAAGTTTCTATCCACTAATCAAAAACCCAGGAGAGCACGGGCTGGATCCCATGTCTTGGTCTGCTATCTTGCAGCTCTGAACCACCATAGAGCTGCAGTGCACAGTAAAATCCTCATTGTTAAAGCTGAAATCTGTATCTTTCTGACCTAATTGGGATTTGAACCGAGGCCCCTGCCCAAGCACCAACATTTTTACTGTTGAGTTAAAACAGAAAGCAGGTTTTGGAAGGCAAGTTGTTTCGATGTGATTTTCATACAATACCACTTGTCAACCAGTAGTGTTCCTACCCTAACTCTCCTTCTTCTTTTGGCTAGTTCCCATCAGGGGTCGGCACAGCGGATCATTTGTTTTCATCTTCTTTTTTTCTGCATCTTCCTCTGTCAATCCAGTCACCTGCCTCTCTCCCCATATCCATAAACCTCCTATTTGGCCTCCCTCTTCTCTTACCTGGTAGCTCCATCTTCAGCATCCATCTCCCAATGTAGTCAGCCCTATCCGACCACAGAATCTAAATGTCTCAGTAGAAGAGCAGGGAGTCCACCTCCAACCACAGCACTTGTGTTAGCTATTAGGGCACGAGCACTGGACCAGTTCTAGCCCTATTAAAAAGCAAGGAATTATTCATTATTCAATACACAAACACATTTTTGAGCACCTACTGTAAATAGTGTATGTATGCTAAGTACGCTATTGTTGATGATGTTGATGCAAAAAAGGTTGATGCATTTTGAAAACTTTCGCCTATAATGACATGACCAAAATAGGGATGTCATGGGTTCAAGTGGTCAAATGAACACCACTGTGTGGGACCACCGAGCTGCACCACATTGTCGGGAGCAGGAAAGGAAATACAGAAGACTAGTGTACAGGGGAGCGTGTCTTGGCACTGGAGCTCTGATTCTATTTACGGCTTTTAACAGAAATCTGATTAACGGAGGCATTTTAAGCAGAGTGACCTGGAGGAGGAGTGAGGAATGGAGGAGAGAGGGAGCGCGAGAGCCAGGAGGAACAGACGCTTTCATTAAATCAGCAATCGATGCCAGCGCTCCTCAGAGACCTGCACGCACAGGAATAAAGGAATAAAATAAAATGAAATAAAGGAGCCATTTCCCACGTTTATCTGAGACAGTTTAGGGTTCTCAGGCATGCTGTATCAACAAGGCTTTGCAGGAGGGAGCCGTGTTGTCTCGTCATGATCCTGCATGCTCACATGTTTTATATATAAATAATGTGCATGATGTGAACAGGCCTACAATCTCTAAGCTATTGAGATCATGTCACAGCAGCCAGTTTGTAGTGTAAGGAACATTACCGGTACATATATTACAAGATAATTGTATACATTTTACATTTGAAAAAGAAGTCATTTAAGGATGAAAGGTGCTGATGATGATCTGGGCTGTCCAAATGCCACCCACATTCTGTCTCCAATTATGCTCATCGGCAGTGAACTAACTGCTAAAAAAGACACATAACGATGTAGCTCAGTGATCAAAACAAGGCATTTATAAGTGGAAATTATGAAACACAACGATTTCCTCGGAAATGGACCTGAGGCGATGGCCTAAGGGGCTGCTGAGAGGGCTGTCTCCTCCCAGTAGATACAGTAATTCTGCCCTGTGTTATAGCCTAATTAGACATGGCTGCCGCTCTGAATGGTGTGCCTACAACTGAATCCATTTCTTATTAGGGTCGGAGAAAAGCCTGGAGACCTATCAATTGCCAGGATCAGAGCTCATTATATGACGCCTCAAAAAACAAACACCTAGCCGGTAGCATTACAAGGTACATGTATTTTTAAGGGTGCCATTGTAGTCGAGCTGATCGTTAGGGTTAGTGAAGGGTGAGAGGTTTGGATAGAGCCTACCAGCAGAATGGACGGCTTTCCCTAGAGTATTGTGAAGTTTCCTCCTTTAATTCACTTAGTTCAGCACTTTAGTGGAGGAGAGTGGAGGAGGAAGGGCCGTAATGATAATGGTGCTGATTAAACAGTACAACTTAGACCAAAATTACAAAACCTCCCCGCTCACAGCTCTAAGCAGTGCTTATAATGCATCATGGGACATTTTGTCCATTTCACAATGTCCCATTGGGCTACTTTTTAAACATTTCCCTATATTATCTTTCTTTAATTAAAATTGAGTAGGAATTGTAAAGGTGGGAGATACTTACAAGTCATAATCAGTCACTTATTTGTACATATTTGACTCATACAGTGTCTGTTTTCTTAAAATAAACATATTGGAAGCCAATATATAGAGAGAGAGAGAGAGAGAGAGAGAGAGAGAGAGAGAGAGAGAGAGAGACAGAGAGAGAGAGAGAGAGAGAGAGAGAGAGAGAGAGAGAGAGAGAGAGAGAGAGAGAGAGAGAGAGAGAGAGAGAGAGAGAGAGAGAGAGAGAGAGAGAGAGCACACACCACCTCTATCCCTGTGACTAACGCCAATGTAACGCAGACAGATAGCTCCCTGGAGAGACTAAGTGTGGCATAAATAATCCGTCTCCCATTCTGTGTGTGTGTGTGTGTGTGTGTGTGTGTGTGTGTGCTGGGAAATCTGCCACAGGGGAGCAGCCGTGGTGATACAGCGAAGCAGCAGGGATCACTCTTTCTGCTCTGACAGGGATTTAGCGGTTCACTCCTCACATGAGGGACGGAGCATGGAAATCACCCCACCAGAGCAAGAGGGAGGCGTGGATGGACACAGAGGGGCTGGGGAACCACCTGTGGTCACCGTTTGGTAAACATGCCCATGTTTTTAGAACATTTTGATGGTCCATTTATATCCCGGGGACTTTCCTCAAGTGTAGAGGACAGACATGTCATGTGCGGTCGCAAGCTTGTCTTAATGCGGTTGGTCAAGCCTCCTCTCTGACAATGTAGTCCGCAGCAGGAATGCTGTTCACATGCTGCAACAATGTATCACTTTGAAACTAGCTTGAATGGTCCAGTGTAATCCAATGGAATGGCCACTAGTGGTTCCCACACTGTAATATTATTAATTTGTGCTCTTGTCCACCTGGAGATGTATTTTTTTCTTTCTTTTTTTGCTTACATAAACCATATTGCCCATCCTTACTCATCCAGATTTCCTCTGAGACCATAGCGGAGAGCGCTGCTGTGAATGAATGGCTGAATGGCTAGGACGCCGGCTGAGGAGTGACAGGCTGTGCGCCTACTTCACTGATAAATAGCTCTGGTCTTATTTAGCCTCATCTGTTTAAGAGAGATTCAGCACTCTTTTCCTTTCAGCTTAAGAGTCCCACAGAGATTCTTATCCCCGGGCAGGTGGTCTGGGTACACAGTTCTTCTCTTTGGGTAAGCAGCTCTCCTTTTAGCCACATGCCTAATGATCCCAGCCAGCATCTGGCACAGGTGGCTGCAGAGATTCTTCACACTGGAGGGGGATTGACAGCAAGACATGTCTGTCCCTCGCCGCCTCCTTTCTGACACTCTTCTCTCTCACTGTTCTCTCTTTCTCTCTCGCTTACTTTCTCTCCCCTGTCTTTCAAAAGCCTGATTTATATATACTTCGTTGACAGTGTCACATGCCGGAAATAGCAGATATACAAGCTCACAATGCGTCACGGATGTGACGCGTTGTGAGGTTGTATATCTGCTATTTTCAGTTGTATATCTGCTATCTGCTAACACCGTCGCACCATGGAGCATAAATGAGACAATACTTTACATCTAATTTATCTTTATATTCTAATGTATTATCATTTTATATCATATGGCGTACTTTCTGTTTCGGATTTCTAACACTCCACTCAATCACTTCACTTCCACATCTCTCTCTCTCTCTTATTAATGCCGGTCTCTCTGTCTCACCCTCTGTCTCTCCTCAGAGCACCATGTCCCAGACACATGTGGTTGAGATTTGCCAGCTTCATTATGTGAGTTTAGAGTTAAGAGAGGAGAAATATTTATGTTACGAGGGCCTTTTACAATACGAGCGCTGTTCCTCTTGTTTGGGCCGTTCCGCAGGTGCAGCTCTTATGGCCTGCGCCGAGACCTCCATAAACCATGGTGAGGCATTAACGGAGCAGATGTGCTCCTGGGGGAGAGCATGCAGGCATTAGCGAGGCAAGCCGACAGCCATGCCAGAAGAAGAGGCTGGAGAGACTGCTGCACATCTAGGGAGAGATGGACACAGCCTTATAGGTTTCACCAGTCTGCCTCAGCATCTGGTGCTGTGGGCATAGAGTCAGAGACAAGACCGCCTGTTCTCAGCGATGGAGAGACGGCGCAGAATCAATGTGCCCACTTTCAAAACTCAAATCAGCCCCCCCCCCAAAAAAAGGAAAAGAATAAAAGAATCATGCATGTTTTTCTTGTGAACTTATACAGTTCAATCAAATGTAGCCATGCGGCCATTAAATCACCCAAGGTATTGTTACAGTGTCCATTATGTCGGGCTCCTATTCACTGTAAGTGGAGAAGCTTCATGATTGTCTCTTGGCAACATGATTAAGAGACTCTTGGCCCTGTTGTTAGTAGAATCCTGAGAGACTTGTTTGTCTTCACAATCTAAACTAAATGATACAAGATCACAGGATTAATATACATGAATTCTGTATTGATTTTGTTTCTCTTTATGAATGAAGGCGTTTTCCTCCTTCATGGCGGATGCTCCTAATATACCATTTGTTTGGGCAATTAGGTTATTTACAATAGCCTACTCAGTGACATTCCACACAGTGATGCTTCATCCTATCCTTCCAGCCCATCACTCATCCACATGTAATCTGTCATCATTCCTTCTCTAACTACAGTATTCTTACTGCAGATCTGTCCCTCCCTCCCTCCAGAAAGACAAGCATCAGTGTGATTCTGCTGCAGCCGCTCCCCACATGAGAAATGATCACTCCGGCTCTTGTCTTTGTATGGCCCTTGTTTATTTTGATGGAAATCTCACCTCATGTTTTTGAGAGTCTTGAGTCTACTTGAGTGAAGTAGTCTATTCATTTGTGGAATGTTCTTCTGTTTCCTGATGGAATGACGGTGGTGTGTTGGCGCTAAACTCTGCCGGCAGCCACTGGCCTCAGCCCTCTGCAGCCAGAGAACAGCTGGGAGCTCTTTGGTCTCACCAGCAAACAAACACAAACCTGCCCACCACGAGGAGGCCCAGGGCAGGAAAAGATGCAAACTCCCCTGCTTGCCTGAGTTAAGGCAATATTGACTTAAAAATCCCCAAGACACGTCTGGGTGGTGCATGGGTAAAGATCCTGCCCACCACCGTGGAGACTAGGATTTGATTTCTCCACGTTGCCTCCGACTTGGCCAGGTGCTCCAATGAACACGACTGGCTGTGTTTCTGTTATGGGAAGCTGGCAGGGAGGGCTATCACTGTCTAGTAACAACTACAGGTTGGTCGAGGTGCCGGTTGAGAAACGTGTTCCTTCACATCTTTTATGCCCTCCTGGTGAAACTCCTCGCTGTCAGATGAAATAAAGTGGCTGGCAACTCTGTCTACACACCTTCCTAAGACCAACAAGAAGGGTCTGCATGGCAGTGACAGGGACTATACATAGAATTAGGGGCTAAATTGAGGAGATAATGAACAACAAAACAACAAAAACTACAAACTTAGGTCATACCTTGAAAGGTCCTGTGTTTTTCTCAGTTGATGGTAATCCCTGATGTTTAATAATACAGGTAAGGGATACTATCGACCTGCCCCTACTGCACTGCCCAATGCCC
>NC_139962.1:43572329-43592329 GCF_963454915.1 Gymnoscopelus microlampas
TGTGTCAGCCATTGTGTGCATGAAATCATACCGACATCATAAAACCAGAGGAGCCCTAATGTCTGTTTCATTGTTAAGCAGTGAATGTGGTCTTGAGGGGTATGTGTTCCTGGGGTGGAGCTAGGTGGCGGGAATTTTGTTCAACTTTGGAAAAACAACAACCCACCCAGCAGTGGCATGTCTTAAATAGGAGAGCATTCCATTTCTAAACCTTTCCTTCCTGTCACGAACCCGCAACAACATATCAAACACATGACTATTGACTCACCCACTTTTAAAAGCACTCCCCGTAAATTCCCAAATAACATTTGGCTACGGTCCAGAGAGCACGGGACGGCAGTGCTGAATAAATAAATGTCTGGACTGGGTGATGGGTGGCGAGAGGTGAGCGGGGAATAGTGGCCATGGGGGGCCTGAACGCTTCCAGGTTGACATTCGCTGTGATGGATCAGTGTGCCTTGGAATGTTGGAGTGGTAATCTGAAGTGTGGCTCCAGTTTCAGCAGGATTAATGGGCGGGGGGCGAATCTGCTTTGGGCTCAATTCAAACCGTGCCCACATGTCCTTCATCATTGCAACTCCAGACTTAGTGAAACAGACCTGAGTTGGCTCTGTACTTGGATCGCTTTTTTCCCCCCTGCACCAAATCTCTTTGCCAAAAATAGCTACAGTAATATCTATAAGCTCTGCAAGTTCTAGCTCTACATGTCCCCCCAGAATATGGATGCTGGGGTTGTGAAAATCACATTTGTAAAATGTTATTTTCTTAAATATAAATTATTTGACCTTGAGGTTTAGAAGGCAGACCAAAATCTAGAGAGCTGTTGTTTCTGTCCATGGAAAATATGATGAGGTTATTTTACGTAACTTTCTTGAATGATTAACTGACACAAATGCATGCAAATGATGATCAAATATTTACATTTCAAGATCTCCATTCTGATCCTTAAGTGAACTTGATCATGTTGAAACTGCCTTGTGTTTATTCTTGAGACTTTCAAAATGAATAATTGCTCCCGAGGATCTCATATGACTATTATGTTCACAAATGTAAACAAGAAAGGAGATGCTTTCTCTGCTGTTAGCCAATATCGCAGCCTGCAGAAGCTGGAGAATGTCATTGCTTCAAATGAGGATTACATTCTATGTTTGCTCACCCTCCGTTGCTCAACATATGTTACCCCCCTCTCTCTCCCTCTCTCTCTTGTCTTCTGTCTCTTTTGCTGCTATTTCAGTGTACATTGACACTTTATTAAAATGTTTGTTTTTAAACATTTTAAACATCAAGCTCAGGTTAAGTAAAGTTTAAATCAGCATTTTTTTTGGAAATCTATATTCCAAGTAAAAAAAAGAAATAAGTGATTTTCAAATAATTAAATTAGCAATTCCTTGCTCTGATGCAGCAATATAATATTCCACATAATTATAAATTAACATAATTACAGATGATGGTGGGGAAATTCATACTATAGTAAAATATAATACTTTCCGCTGTGTTATTATTGATAAAACATTGTTGCTACTAAGTATGAATATTTATGACTTTTTAAAGCTATCTACAACATACCTGGTACCTAAATTTAAATAAATTGTTCGATCATGGTGACCAGACTGTGTTTCCTATAGTGTAGTTGTTTTCCACTTTTAGCATTTTTGTCATTAGACCAGTAGCAATCTGAGACTAGTTTGTAACTGGACATGAACTTAAGAATGAACTGAATAAATTAGTGAATGTTTTGATGCAGAAAGAGACAAGTTAATATAGTAGAGCCATATAGACATAAGCTGCCTTAGGCAAAGTCATCATTGAGTCTGCCGTTGTGCAAGAGCGTGATGTGTGTGCATGCTTGTGTGTGTTTGCTCACTGTCTGTAATAATATGGGGAGGTGTTTTTAACGACTTTATGAGCTGGTGTATTAGCATACATATTTACTGTAGCAGACGGAAGGAGACGCTCTGCCATAAGAATCCGTAAAAAACTCCACATATCACCCAGCGTACAAGTTAATCCACATTTTATTATGGCTTCCGAGACGGCGAGGGGTAGATTAAAAACAACATGTTTTTGAGCAGGTTCATGAATCAACTATATTAAAGGGGAGATTAGTTTGCCTTAGAGATTAAATGTGGACTCACCACATTATCATCTGCAGATTTGAATGTGAGCAGGGAGAACTCCTCAGCTCATTCTTCTGCATACAAACACAATTGTTCTTTCTCACCGTCGTGCCTGTAGAAACTGTAGACTGTGGTCAGATTAGCAGGTGCCTTTTTACAAGCACGAAACTGATCAGTTCTTTAATGCCCTGAGACGTCTAACACTGGGTTAGATAAATGTTACTCTGGGCCAGTTCCGAGAAAGATGAATAATAGCCTTTTCATCTGATAAGGACGTACAGAATCACCCCATGGTTTTGAAAAGCAACATGCACACCACCAACAGATGCAGCCGCGTTGATAGCAAGATGTTATAGCATACTGTTGTTGTATAAACACCACCTTGTAGATTCAAGGACAAAACACCCTGTCCTCCCCCTGTGGCGATAGCACAGTAGACTGACTTAAAAGTCTCTATTTTGGAATTTACTTTATAAACTGAGTGTTGAGCCCTCTGGCTGGTGCAGAGTATGTCTGAGAACTGTTTGCTGTTCAAACAGTCACTGTGTAGCAGCCTTGCAATAACAGTCCACACACTTTCATCCCTGTTTCTGCTGTTGTAGGAGCTCAGCCAAGATGATAACAATCCAAAACAGGCCACCACATGGCCAAGCCACATTTGTTACTGTGTGTGTGTGTGTGTGTGTGTGTGTGTGTGTGTGTGTGTGTGTGTGTGTGTGTGTGTGTGTGTGTGTGTGTGTGTGTGTGTGTGTGTGTGTGTGTGAACGTGAACCATTTAAACCCTATATTGTTGACCACGGTTGACCTCTACACTTTGGTCCTGCCTTTTTTCCCTCTACACCAAAATTAATGTCTTTGCCAAAAAATAAGCTTGAAATGGCTATTTACACTATTTTTGACATTTCTGAAAATGTGGGAAATCTTTTTGAATTGTTTGCAATTGTTTGAATTTCTTAGGGACGCCAGGTTGAAAGTGGTAAAATAAGCTTCATATTTGATGTCAAAACAACATTACCATGGATTGATCCAATAAGCAAGTTTCAATACAACCATGCCTTGTTCCAACCAGACCTCTTGCCAGGATTAAAGAACCTTTCTAGGAAAAGTGCACGTTGAACATGTGCACAGCCAACCACACTTGCACACCTTGGAACACGTGGATTTCCACTCCACTTTTCCCCAAACCAGCCCTAAACAAACCTACTCTACAGTAACACCTCTCAGGGGGACTTGGTTGGCAGCTTATAGCCCACACACACACACACACACAGACAGACAGACAGACAGACAGACAGACAGACAGACAGACAGACAGACAGACAGACCCCCCACACACACGCGCACACGCATGCACATACGCACGTCTGAACGTGCACGCACGCACGCACGCACGCACGCACGCACGCACGCACGCACGCACGCACGCACGCACGCACGCACACACACCTACACACACACACACACACACACACACACACACACACACACCTACACACACACACACACACACACACACACACACACACACACACACACACACACACACACACACACACACACACACACACACACACACACACACACACACACACACACACACACAGTATCTAATTTAATATCCATAACAACATAACCTTGAAGGATAAAATGCAGGACTCATTTAAATGCTAATTTGTTTGTTAACATAACATCAAGATTCCGCGCGGGACAGGTTACGGAACTAGGCTGTCACTTGATATGTATATTTTATTCTACTTTGTTATTTTTATTGGAACTTTGATTATGATAATACAAAACACTAAATAAAACATTAATATAAACAGGAAGGACTTGAGGAAGATCTTTGTATGTATTTCAGCTGCTTATTACCAGGCAGGAAATGGGGATGGAGAATGAGAGTGGAGATAGGGGCTGATGTGGATATACATGTCAATATGGAGACTGATGGGCCATATCATATTTATTTGTTTGGTGCTTCATATGCACACAAACTAACCTCTGCATCTACAGTATGAAGCAGACAGCTCCATCAATCCTTGCACTTTCTGAGGTGAAGGAATACAGTATACTGTAGAGAGCAATGGTTCCCAACCGATGTGCCAAGGCACACTGGTGTGCTATGAGACAAGTCCAGGTGTGCGTTGGGATTTTGTAACCAATATATATATGTGATGCAATATATACAAACAGTTTGAATTATTATTTCTTATTTACTGTGCAACAGTATATCAGTATCAGTTCTTGTGCACCCATTACAGAGGTCAATTTTATACCCTATAAGAATTGCATTTTGACCTCATTTTAGCCGATTTCATGCTAAAATGACACACATAACAAATAAATGATACAACATGTGAAAATAGCCGATCTACATGCTCAGAACTTGTCACATTGTGATGCGTTGTGAGCTTGTAAGCTATTTTCTGCATGAATACAAGTGTGCCTTGAGATTTTGACTTGCTGATTGGTGTGACTTTGGCACAAAAAGTTTGAAGACCACTGCTGTGGCGAGTCCAAGACCATGCAATAGTGATGGTGTTATACCACTTATACAGGTACAGCTACTGCTACACCTAGGCTCTGTTAATGTAATGTACTGTAGTATATCTGACTTGCAATACTGGTGCTGTCTCTGTGCAATCACTGCTGGTAATGCCTTGGATAATATTGATGTCATTGATGCCATTGGCTGTTGCAGCAATACAGTAGCTGCAACAGCCTTTTAGAGAAGTTTATTGACTATATGGGACGACAAGCCTATACTGTTACAGTTGATGGCTGTTTTGTGGTTCCATCTCTTTTAAAATGAAGGAAAAGTACATTAAAATGTAAGCATCTATATATATACAATTTGAATCCTGCGCCATGTCGGTTGTCTGTATGTACGAACGTTGTATGTGGCCAGTGTGACGTAATCTGACATCACGCCAGTGTGACGTAATCTGACATCACGATGAGACGGTCGTCCCGAATATGGACACAACGCCAGTGCGTCTCACGACAGCATGACATCACGCATGACATCACATCCTACCTATAAATTCTAGGATGCCGTCAGATCGCACCAGTTTGACGGCTTCCATAGTGGGTTTTGGTCATTGGAGAGGTGATGCACGTCACCTCTTTCTGAAGTGGGTACTTTCAAAGCCTGCCGTGGATTTAGGAGAGCACAAAACTCTCTCTCACACTGTGAGGTGCCTGTAAGGTGGCACTGCAAAGTGAACGACGCGTCACGCTAGACGTTCGGGCCGCGTAGCGGCCCGAACTTCTAGTATTATACAATGTGATTTGCTGTTCTTGTGGCTTCTCAATGTGTTTTAAAACACCCAAATGCTCCAAGTTCATTACCAGCCCTGATGGTATTAACAACATAATGCTCATAGTCTCAATCTGAGTTTAACCAGCTTATTGTTTATTCCTAAATGTTACCTGTTACCTACATAGTAGCTAAACCTTAACCTTAACTTGTCATAAACAATCACCTATGGGTGTGCACTACAGCAATTGATTCATTAAATATAAATCACAGCTTTGAGAAAATCATAATAGGTCCATATTTGGAGCAGTATCTTGAATCTAAGTATGCCCGACCTTGATAAATGCAGGGCACTCTACCCAAAGAAATGCCTGTGTAAATACTACACATTTTACAGTAGCCATTTACGTAAATTGGTTATTTATGGCTATTTACAACTGAATTAACAAAGTAAGTAGGTGTGACTTTAAAGCCAGAAGTCATGTACAATCTGGGCAATCTGTTTTATACTTTGCAAGGGGTATGTATGCTGGGTGTGTATGAATTGATAAGGCAAAATATTGTTTATTGGTTTTGAGTTGTGGAGCTTTTTATTAGTAACAGAAGTGATCATATCGTGTGTGTGTGTGTGTGTGTGTGTGTGTGTGTGTGTGTGTGTGTGTGTGTGTGTGTGTGTGTGTGTGTGTGTGTGTGTGTGTGTGCGTGCGTGCGTGCGTGCGTGCGTGCGTGCGTGCGTGCGTGCGTGCGTGCGTGCGTGCGTGCGTGCGTGTGTGCATGTGGGTGTCTCTGTGCAGTACTGTACACACAACGTGTACTGTATGTGTGTGTTTTGCATTTCTTTGTGAATGCATTTGTGTGCCACCCCCCCGTCCTTGTGTGTCTGACATCTATTTGGATTGCTTCAGTGACACAAAGCCCTCCAGTGTGCGACGGACAGCCTTGGGTCTGAGGCAGTGTAAACTCCGACAGCAATGATACGGCTGTTGTTTGGGAGGAATGTTAACAGGAAGAACACTTTCAGCATTTGAGAGAGGAGGGGAGCCTGGCAGCACCCGGCCCCTCATTACCAGACCCTGCCTTTAGAAATGGGATCTGTTTATTTGGCCGAGGCTCCCACGAGGGCGTGGGGCTGGCAGGGCGACGTGGGCAAGCGCTCTGGCAAACATGCGGCAGTGTGATTATTATATCACTTAACACAGCTCATCAAAGCGAAATCACTTCTGAGAGCATTTAACCAGCGCACCCAGCCGTGGAAAATGTTGAGGCTCGTTTAGTCTCTCTGTCGCTGAAAGGGGATATGGCGAAACTGGAAGGCTGTGTTTCTTGGCCTGTGCTTGTCATTTCGTGTTGTCTTGGTGTGTGTATATGTGTGAGTTTGTGTTTGCGGCTCTGTCCGCGCCTGTATGTACCGTATGTAGACGTGATTATTTTTACGTGCACGTGTGTGGTCTAAGTAAGTTGTATTAGGCCCACCCTGAGGCTCCCCTGTCTGTATCGGTTTCATACCACACACACACACACACACACACACACACACACACACACACACACACACACACACACACACACACACTCTCCCTCTTTCTCTCTCTCCCTCTCCCTCTCTCTCTCTCTCTCTCTCTCTCTCTCTCAAAAGACGTGCTATGCTCTCTTTCTATTTTCATTTCTGACAAGAGCGCACCCACTCGGGGAGACCATACAGGCCGAGGGAGAGCTCTCTGTCTCTGATGATCTATAGAGTAAGTGGTTTGGACGAGCCTCCTCTTGATGTGAGCCCGCGCCTTGACTCGGCGCGCCATACGTCAATGTCGGCCGCAATACACCGAACCATATGTTGGCTCTTGGGCCTTCTTACACTGGAGCCAAAGACTGTGCCTTGTCAGGGTGGCAGAACATTTTCATCATTATACATTAGGAGGATCCTCCAGTGTCATCACACACAATAGGAGAGCGGGGTAATTTTCACGCAAGGTGATTTTTTCCCTGTTGTCACAGATGGTGGCTGAGGTGTTGAGTCGTTGGCAAGCGGAGCCATGATTCATGTGACTCCCCGGGAGCACGGAGGCTCGGTGAAATTCTATTCTTTGCTAGAGACACGCTCTCTGCCTTCGTGACTGCAGCTACAACAGTAACATAGACGCCGGGAGTAAATAGTCAGACCGTGGCAGTGTTAAGAGCTTTCATACTGGCTGCTTACGTAAATAGGTCTGAGTGGTAGGCAAAGAGGAAGGGGTGGGTGGGTGGGTGGGTGGGGGTGTTGGGGGGGGCTTGAAATAGCAGGAGTGGTGTATCCTGCCAACCCCCTCAGCGCCAACCCTTTGATGGAGTTCATGTCTGTATGCACAATCACACCCAGAGAGGGAGGGAGCATGTCAGCCGGCTCACATTTACATCCATCTCCAGCATTAAGCAGCCAAACAGAGATACACGTGCGTGCCCGTAAACGCAAGCTATACATACACACAACACGCAGCCACAGGTGTTTTCAATGAGGCAGACAGGCAGCGCCATAATGGTAAGTGGCAGGAACAGCGCTATGTTCCCCATAGGTCCTGTCGCAGCGTGGTGGGGCAGTGGTTTTGGAAATGGGTCCAAGGGTGTGTATGTGTGCATTCACACATGTGTATGCAAGAGAGAGTGTATTTGAGGTTAGGTTGTTTTCACAGTGAAGGGGGTGGAGGGGACCCACCCTGAGTCTAGAACAGAGGGCTGATTGTGCGGCAGCATGAGTGGGCTGGATGGGTTGAGCCGGTTCCAAAGAGAGGGGCAGGAGTGAAATATTCCCCCCAAGCCACTCTATGACAGGTGGCACAGAGACGTCTGTCACATTAAATACCGCCTCGACACTCAAACTGAAAGCATCATCGAGCAAATTGTACGAAAACAAACACAGATGCGGGTATCTTATTTTATTTTCATGTCTTACTGCCCACACTGATTAGTGATGGCTTTGGGCAGTTGTTTTCAAAGTGGGGGGCCCCAGGGGGCTCCAGTGGCCTTTTGTTTTTAATTTAAATTGAATTTGTATAATTGTTGGTATCCCTGTTTTGGGCGTGTCACTATATGGTCAAAATCTTTAAATAAAAATAAAAAATAAGCTCACAACCTGTCGCAGCTGTGAGTGGTAAAGTAAGCAAGTAAGTAAGTAAAAATCCAATTCATTTTCTTCATAGAGGATTTTATTTTTAGCAACTGTATGATGTCAAAACGATGCAACCACACGTGCTACGAGCTATGTGGTTGTAAAACGATGCTAGATGCTCCTGTAGAGGCCACACGAAAACATGTTTCCTTTGCAATGCCATAGAAAAATACTTCACTACCCACAATCCTAAAGTGTTGCAGGGATGTCTCTGATTGGCGTTATCATGGAAAGGTTACCGCCCCCGCAAATGTCACAAGAGTTTCTGCTACAGATCATAGACAAAGAGGCAGACGACTCATTGGCCACTGGGTCGCACGTCAACACTACCCCCATGTAGGCAGAGATGGGCGAAAATACATTGAAAAGTATTTTGATACAAAATACAAATACTGGGTCAAACAAAGTATCAAAATACAAAATATAAATACAGGTCAGAGAAATGTATTTTGATACAAAATACAAATACTGGATCAAACAAAGTATCAAAATACAAAATATAAATACAGGTCAGAGAAATGTATTTTGAAAATACAAAATACGTATTTTTGTATTTTGAAAATACAAAATACTACATTTGAAAGTATTTCATTTTTTCCATCCCAGCCAAATACAAATTACAAAATACAAAAAAGTATTTCAAATACGTATTTCAAATACAAAAAAGTATTTCAAATACGTATTTCAAATACATCTATTTCAAATACTGCCCATAAAATAAAATAAAGTATTTTATGTATTTCAAATACAGAAAATACTATTTGAAAAATATTTGAAAGTATTTTGATACAAATTACATTTCATTTTTTCCATCCCGGCCAAATACAAATTACAAAATACAAAAAAGTATTTCAAATACATATTTCAAATACATGTATTTCAAATACTGCCCATCTCTGCATGTAGGGAAGCTTGCCATAACTCCACTGCAAGAAGAATGCTGTATATAATTACCTGAGACTAAAACTTGTTTATAAGGTCTTATGGTATGAAAACCCACATTTCGTATATCATATCATAACATAACTACATGTCTGACATTTGTAACAAACCAAACTGCTTGCAAATCGGTTGAGAATTCAGTGAGTTATAATGGATTTAATAGTGGACAGAACTCCTGCTTCAAAAGAAATACATGGGGCATACATGTCCCATGTATTTGACAACCTTATTAACAATATAAATAGTATAATAATGACAATGGTTAAAGTTAAAAAAAGAAGCAATATAAATGATCATTTTGGTTGGAAGCAGGGTTTATGGGATGAGTTCCTTCACTCTTAAAATATGAACACAGTCTTATGCCTTCAACTTTCAATTGTATTTGACCCAAATCAAATGATTCATCACGTAGATGGTTGGTTTGATTAAAACTCTTTAAATAAGGATTTTCTGAAACGTCTAAGTAGTAAATTAATGGGAATTTCCCTTCTGTCACCAAGGCCATTCTAAATGGGGCCGGTCACTGTTGAGCTCTATAGGGGGGCCACAATAGCTATGGCTATTTGGGAGTCCATGGCATGGACATGTTTGGGAACCCCTGGCTTAGTGGGAATCACGTTAACCACATGAACCCTAGCGTCCCTATTCTGGGCATGTCATAATGGAATAACATTCAGCGAAAATAGCTGAACATTAAGTGAAAATAGGCAAACATTTGACAAAAAAATGAGATTTACAAGCTATATTCGTTATTTGACACAAAATGAAGTATGTAAGGTTTAAGTGGTTAACCAATGTTTGAAAGAGTAATCATGGAGGCTGAAAAATTTACTCCAAACTAGTCGCTCCGTGATGTGAGTGCTTATCTTTCAGCGGCAACGTTCACAAGTGCGATTCTACCTCTCCTCACCACTCTCACCCTCACTCCTGAAGTGTAATTTCCCCTGCACTAAATCCAGAAGTGCTACCGGGGGACTCGTCGAGCAGATTACGAGGTTAAGGCTTCATTTTGTCCCTGAGCTGTGGAGAAAACGAAAAGCAACAAACTTGAGTGTGACCTGTGCTGGTGTGCGGTTCTGAGGAGAGCCCGGAGCTGCCCCCGAGGCCCTGAGGTGTCTGAACCACCTCCACTCACTTCCCTCACAGCCTCAAACAGTTATTGAGCTGGGGGCCTGGAGGGGACGGCTGGAAATATTGTTTAATGTTTTTGTACAGAGATGTAGCATACAGTACAGCTGGACACAGCCAAAAGACACATTGTGGACCCTAACAGGTCATGGTTACAAAT
The DNA here is from genome assembly GCF_963454915.1 of Gymnoscopelus microlampas. Taxonomy (NCBI): domain Eukaryota; kingdom Metazoa; phylum Chordata; class Actinopteri; order Myctophiformes; family Myctophidae; genus Gymnoscopelus; species Gymnoscopelus microlampas. The sequence goes on from NC_139962.1 coordinate 43,583,075, forward strand.
CACAAATCACACTGTCACACTATATGTGTGTGTGCGTGTGCGTGTGCGCGGGTGTGTGCGTGCGCGGGTGTGTGCGTTTCTCATCCCAACATGACAGAGAGCTCCAAATTGAGCCACCAAACCTATTGATCAACAAATATTTCTTATTCTTGATATTGTCTTAAATAGGGGGGCATGTGCTTTCAAGTCAGGGAAGTCAACCTGTTATTATAGCTGTTGGTTTCTATGAAAAGGACTTCATATGGTTTGCGGTCGCTAAGCTGATCAAAGTTCTACAGTGAATATCAGAAACGGATACACTGACCGCATCGGGACTGTAGAACGCTGGGTGGTTTTTAAAAGCTATCTGCTCAGTCAATCTGTGGGACTCTGCCAGTGGCGCCAGGCACTCCCTTAAAGACACTGGAATACAAAGGATATTTCAAGAAAATATTGAATATCTAATGAGCAAATGAATTGAATTAAGTGTGTGTAATTGCATCTCAAAGCTGTGGCACCAACACATTCACTTCCTTCAAGAGATTTTCATTCCCTCTCTTATACTTTATTTGCCAGAATTTGTGAGCAGAGTCCATTTCATTGTGTTTCCTTATGTGTGTTTAATCAAATAGAATCAAATGTGAGCTGCCACGGCCCTGTTTGCTAAAAACTCTCTGCGTTTGGACACATCATGGAGGTTAAATGGCACAAATGAATCATGGGAATCAACAATGACAAAATGAGATTTAGAATGATTCCCGCCTTAACGGTGGGTGTTGTGTACAGAGTTAAAGGTATAACTGCTCTTGACAGTAGGACATTACACACCAATTCCCCTGGTCGCCACCCCCTCCTCCTCTGCATTCATAAATATCCCCTCTCCTGCTTCCCCTAATTACCTAACATGAACGTGGCTGTTTCCACTTCCCTCTCACACATAATAGAAAGTGTTTTTTAATATCCAGGCATCATAAAATGTCATGCTGACTTAACAGACATGAGGAGCAGAAGGAGCAATAATGTAAGGGGAGGCAGGGGCTGGGGGTGTGGGGGGTAGTAAGAGTGGGAAGGGGAGCGGGATATGTTTACAGTTTCTGTATTCGCTCTTCCATTCCTTCCTTCCTTTTCACTTCTTCCCTTTCTTCCTTTTCTTTCATTTCCTTCCTTTTTACTTATTTCCTTTTTCCTTCCTTCCTTGTTCCAAAAACATATATTTTTTTATTAAATAAGACTTGATAAAAATGCAACAGCAGGAAAGCATACACCAAAATATATTCATTAAAAGTTCAAATACTACCTTTTGATGTACATGTATCTTTCTTAAGGATGGTAGAGTAACTACTAAGCAAGACCGAGCCTAATGTAAACCATTCTGTTGTATTATTCCATATTTTTTATTAACAAGGATCTCAAACTCTAACAGCCCTAATCAGTGGAACATGGCCAGTTGATTTCAGATTAGATGACTTTATAGACAACATAGCTTTTATAGGCTGCCATTACTCAAGACATGTGAAACATTTCAACAGGGCCATTAGTCAACCTGTAGCTAGAACGCTGCCCAGCGGGACATCAGAGATGAAGGACCTGCCTGTTTTTGCTGCATGTGTTTCGCCATCCAAAGAAAAGACAGAGACAGCTCACAAGTGTGTGAGTAATGCAAGTAACAGGGTAACTCCGCGGTGATATTTGGTTCTGACTTCTTCTTTTTTCATCAGTGATATGAAGTCAGAATTTAAACAACACATGCTTGTCATCCATTCTGCAGCTGAGGCCTGTTTTCACTGAATCTGTCGGCACTCAAGCGCCTGTTTTCTGGCGAGGAGGACATGCTGTAAGTGGGACACATCGTGATGGCCCTTGCCTCCCACTTTTCTTTTCTTTTTTTTTAAATAAAGTATAATCATTTCCACTCTTCCCTTTGGCTAGACCCTGCCTCCTGCCTGCCTCTGTGGACTTTCATTAATTTTTCACTGGGCCGTGTGTGATGGATAGGTTGTATTTATTCACTGCTGGGCGTCTGCTATGTGAATATGACTCATTTTGGAGCATTACGTATTCATGGCCTGGGATAGGCTGCATACAGGAACTTATAATTAATGTGTCACAGTGGGAGGTGTTGGTAGACGGCAGGTTTGTGGGAGGGCGTTGTGGAGCATAATGTGATTTACAGTACAAACAACTGGGAGGATGTTTGTCTGCTGTCCAAAAAAACTGGAGGGCAATCTTTCTCTCTCTCTCTCTCTCTCTCTCTCTCTCTCTCTCTCTCTCCCTCTCCCTCTCCCCCGCCCCCTCTCTCTCTCTCTCTCTCTCTCTCTCTCTCTCTCTCTCTCGCTCCGCTCCGCTCCCCCATCAGGTCTTCCTGAACAGTGGTTCTAAAACAAAATGTATGTCAAGGACCCCCAAATTGATTTGTATTTGGCTGCAGCACACTTTTTGACAAGACTTTGTGCCAGAGACCCCCATAAGAGAATATTTGTCAAGATTTGTAAAAAAAATCACACCCTGTGTGAAGGAAGCGGTGCCTTTGGGGCGGGGCTTAACTCATTTCAGTTCGTCCCTATTGGTGGTCTGAGTCCACTTACCAAATTTGTACTTGGTAGCATGCTGCAAACTGGAATAATGGCTGTGTAAAGCCCAGCCAATGGGCAGACAGAGGGGGCGGGGCTTAAGTAATTACAGTTCGTCCCTATTGGTGGTTTTAGTCCATGTACAAAATTTGTACTCCGTAGCATGCTGCGAACTTGAGTTATGGCTGTTTAAAGGCCAGCCAATGGGAAGACAGAGGGGGCGGGGCTTCAGCAATTCATGCTCGTCCCTATTGGTGGTCTAAGTCCACATACCAAATTTGTACTTGGTGGCATGCTGCAAACTGGAGTTATAGCTGTTTAAAATCCCGTGCTCATCCCGTGCTCATACGGGCGGACGGACATAACATACGCTGGGGGTCCCTGGACCCCTCTTTGATAACCAGTGGCACGTGTGGCCAATGAGAGGAGAGATGGCATAGGCAATCTCCAAGTCAAGTCCGTGTGTGTGTGTGTGTGTGTGTGTGTGTGTGTGTGTGTGCGTGTGTTTGTTTGTGTTGCTTCTTTGCCGTGCTCATCCCGGGCTCATACGGACGGACAGACACACAGACACACAGACACGGAGTCAAAGTCAAATGTAGAGCGGTTGGCACAGCTAAAAAAAAAAGAAGAAAAAAAAAGAACCGCAACGGTTGTTTTTGAATATCTAAGAAACAAAATAGGGCTTGTTTAAACTGTTCCTCATTTAGCTGGGGACCCCGTGGAACCCCCTCGAGGACAGTTGGGTCCCCAGACCCAACTTTGAGAACCACTAGTGTTCTAGAAACTATGCTTCTTGCAGAATGTAACCCTGTGCTCAAAATGCCACAGAGGGGCTTCAATGTCAATAATATGATTTTCTGTGAGAGGGGTGAGATTTTCCAGAGAGTGCTAAGACTCCCTGATATGTTCTGTTACTACTTGAGGTCCCACATAGTATTAAATCTAATCTGTTTAAATGGCCATGAGATGAACAGATGGTTCACACAAGGATTTTATTTTTACTTGGAAAGACGCATGTGGGGATCGTTCATAGACGTGACTGACCACACTGTGAAGGAGGAGTCACACTATAGTACGAATGAACGTGGTTATTCTTTGAGACATGATACATATGGGTATTTTAGCGTGTGGCCAAATCTACCGTTGTCTTGGAGGTGCAAACAAGGTGCGTTTGTGATACGGATGTTATACAGAGATATCTTTTTCTGTTCTAGCGACATCCAATATTAGTTTCAATATTGTTTCAAGGTCCTGAGCCACAAAAAGGAGCACAAGACACACCTTTGTTTGCACTTCCAAGACACTCATGTGACTATGATTCCCTTGACTTATTTGCATGAGGACGCAACGTCACTGTAGCTAAAAGAATGTGAAAAGATCTCAACCTACCGATACGTGTGGTGACATCTATATTCAATGTAGCTAGAACAGCTGCTAACAAACCTAAAAATCAGAATCACCTCTATAGTCACATCAATTTAAAATTACAGGTGTAAAACAGTGAAATTAGTTTTTGTGCAAGCTCCATAGTTTTTGTTGTTTCCAGAAAGAGAAAGAAAAAAGGAAGACGGGGGGGGGTATATATTCGGTAGGTACAGTATGTAATGTTAGACATAAGGTGCATGAGCATAGCAGCACCTACTGATTTCAAAATAAATCATATCACCGATATGAAGGACTGGCCTAAAGTCTTTGCATTGGTTCTTACCTCTGCAATGCTGCTATTGTTTTCACCGAGTTTTAACCACTACATTATCACATATTGGTAGGCGGAGAGCTCCGATTTTTTTGTCTACGCAAGACTATGTGCAAACAAACAAAATGTTTAGGCTGCTGTAAATATCTGTTATACCTGATGGACTAATCAACATAAATAATAATATCTTGGTGAAAATTACAATGAGAGTACTGTGACTGTGAAAAGACTGTCTTATCAGTAGGCTATGAGCAAATACATCATCCACTGCACTGCATACACATTGAGGCACACTTTATAATCGCACCAATGACGTGTGAGTGTGTGTGTGTGTGTGTGTGTGTGTGCTGTACTGTACTGTGTATGTGCATATACACCTGCACGTGTGAATGCCATGTGTCTTGACATTCTCTCTGGTGGATTATTAGCACTACTGAGCAGTAAAATCCTGTTAATTTAAGATGGAGCCACATGGACCCGTAAAGGTGAGTATTTTACTGTCTGAGTTTATATGTACAGTTCTTCCTGCGTCCCTCCCAATCATGTTCTCGGTACGTCCGTCCTTTTTCTGTTCATATATAGCTCAGTGTAGGCTATCTCCCCCTCCCATTGGTTTTGGTGTGAGACCAGGTCCTGAGTAATAGCCACTCTTAATCACCCACCGTTTGTTAGTGTTAGCGGCTCTGACCACTTCCAGGTGCATGACCTGTTTTCCCTGCTGGGTAGGTGGTCCTGAGGAGGCACAAGACCGTTTATCATGGAACGGTAGTCCATTAGAGGGAAGGGTTGCGGACGTGTGCGTGTGTGTGCGTGTGCGTGTGTGTGTGTGTGTGTGTGTGTGTGTGTGTGTGTGTGTGTGTGTGTGTGTGTGTGTGTGTAGTAATTTCTGTTCTAATACAAAGTGACAGATAGAATTATGGTTGTCCTTTTTCTCTTTGGTTTTCATTCACTCTCTCTCGTCCATACAGCGTTCTGCTATAAAGGGTTATTTCCTTCTCTATGCCAATTTCTGTAAATATGAATAAGCCCTATATTCTTGGATGTCAGCAAATCTAGATCCCCTCACGGAGCCTCATAACCTCATATGGAGAAGCAGCTTTTCTGCCAAAGCAAATGTGGTAATACCAACGAGAGATTGCTAATGGTAAATGCCCACATAATGAACAGTTGAGTCATAAAGTGGCAGTTACCAGAATTAACACAATTTGAGAGTTAAAAATGACACGGGAAATAAGCAGAATTATAGAAACAGAGACTTCATAGATTACATTTATACATTTATTCTGGAGATTGAAATAGTCACCGGAGGACAAAGGTCATTTGAATGATCGCTGGATCTTCTATTGTTCTGACCCAATGGAGGCTTGAGGAATGTTCCAGAGACCCGCTAAATAAACCCACCACTGATGTTTCAAGCCACAGCCCAACATCTAGCCCTGGCCCAGTATCTACTGTAGCCCTGGCCCAGGAGGAATTATGTCTGATCCACTGTTTTCAAACTCATGGACTTTCATAAGTCTGACCTGATGTGTGTGCTTTCTTCAGAGTGTTAGTAGCTCTCTCTCTCTCTCTCTCTCTCTGTCTCTCTCTCTCTCTCTCTGCCCCCCCCCCCCCCCCCCCCCCCCCCATTGCCAACATATTTTCTCTGGCCGTAATCCTATTAGAGGCATTTATGTAGTTTATTGTCCGACAGGATTAGATTTGGAGAGGAATAATAAGAGGAGGCTGATGTTCTGAATAGACTCTCTGTCCCCCCTGCTGGGTTTAACCAGATTTGTTATTGTGTTATGTTATATAATCATATCTGTTTCCATTCCGTGCTAGTCTTACCGAAGCTGCTAACGAGACGTTGGTGTTACTGTAAAGTGGCTCTGCTACAGCTGGTGGTTATTTGGCATAGGGTTTGAAGCTTACTAACCATTTGTTTTCAGGACTTTGTCCTAGGGCACACCTTGTGCGAACCTCGGTTTGATATCCATGTAATATTATGACATTAGGAATCATTTAGAGGGATTTCAAAGCATTCTTGGCCGTATTTTGAGTGTTATTCAAAACATGCTTTGCTTTTGTGGTTCTAAGATATTCCCTGTTTTCTTTCATTCTTTCATGAATACATTTACTATGAACACTACAGTGGATGCTGTGATGCTGCTTGTTTTTTTTTGTATTCTCTCTTGGCCCAATTCATCTTATTAAATTATACATCGCATAAACAAGCTGCAAAGATGTAATCAAATGTGTGCTGCAATACGTACACTGTGGCGTTAATTGAACCAGAAGATTGTAACAATGCTCAAATAACTTGGTTTTGGAGCGCAGGCTGCTACTATCCAGTCTGCATTTACATCTCAATTACTTTCATAGAATATATCATATCTACTTTTTTTTTATATTTGCGTGAATTTTAATCACTGCAGGCATAATTTACAGTAATGTATTCCCATGCACCTAGACTGCTATCTCTCCCACAACTCAAGGAATCATATTCAATTTGAAATATTATTACGGCGTAAAGGATGAAAAAAAGAATGCTTTTGATTTCGAGAACCATGAATTCAGAGAAATTCAGTTCCACCTTCTTTCTTTTAAATGCAAATCAGCTTGTTATTTTGGGAGGATTTTTAAATGCATGCTGCCTGGTAAATCTACAAGGCTTGGCTGTGCCCTTTTAGGTTATGATATGTTTCAAGATTTCTGTAGTGTTTATGGCGTGTGAAATGCACTCTTGGAAAAAGTCCAGTTTGCAGAGGCAGCGAGTGCAGGTTTTAATTTAATTCCAACACTTTTCAGAGGCTCCTCAAAAACGCAGCCTCAAATGTAATGTGAAAGCCAGATGCTACGTTGAACGCAAGCAGTGTTGGTTTGAGTTACGGGCAAACACAGATAGACCGTGGTCCAACAGGCTTGGTTAGTCCTCACGTCAAACACAATCAAAGCGACTTTAAACAAAATATGTGCAGGACTGTAATGAGATGCTGAGTTGGATGCCATAGATGTTGTGATAATTATCTACAGTTATGCGGTTCAAATGCTTGTTTTGAGCTGCCAAGCGCTTTCAAGTAGGCTTTTTTCACTCTCGACTCACATATATGCTTGTTTCTTCTCTGTGTTATCTATTCCTTCGAGTTATATGGTAAATGCTTGAAACACAAAGGGAAATGGCAATATACTGCAGCCCCCCCCCCCACACACACACACACTCTCAGAATTCACAGCAGAGCACATATCAATATCACACTGTGTGTTGATAAAATCTGCTGTTCATATAGAAGAAACCAGGGTCACAAAGCCAAAATATAAACAAAATTGCCGGGATTAATCTGAACCATCCGTATCTGTTGTCCGCAAAGTGATGGTGCAGAATGTCCAGAAATAAAATGATGTCATTTTGATAGTCTATTCAAAATCTATGCAAGTGTAATAAATATTTCTAGGAATTTAGAATAGATGGTTAATTTATCCTCAGACAACCGTTTTTAGTATATTTAACTTTGTAGGTTTAGGTTGGTCCCAGAGCCATGAAACCTTTACCTCAAAAAGAAATGACAGTGTGGTACAGTAGCTCTCACAATGACTGCTTTTCTTTTCTTTTATTTTCTTTTTTCATTTCACTAACATGGGTGCCTTATTTCTACGTGAGTACTTGTCACATTTGAATTCAAATGTAATAGCTGTCTGCGATAGTCACTATTCATAACCCTGTTCAAGGTCACAGACAGAGTTGTGCAGACAGACTGACCTCACCTTTAGCCAAGCGATTAGCTGATTAGTACCCATAGATTCACCTTGGAAGGCCGATTGATCCTTTTGCATGAGAAAGTAGCTTTTTCCTTCTCACATTGCAGAGGTCAATCAATCTATCAATCAATCGGCTGCACAGGTAGTCATGACTTCCACACCAGACAAGTTGCTACCGTGCCCTTGTACACAGTCAAATCCTTGGTGTTCATTTCACTCTGAGAGTGTACAAATGCCACCAAGAGTTACACATGGGTAAGGGTGCATTTGGTTGTATTTCTCAGAGTGAATTTAACGATCAGGATTTTACAGTGTATGTCCAGCTAACAGATATTCTGAGAACCACACTCTACTCTGTAAATAAAACTGTTGAGCAGAAGTCGTGCAGAGGAAACATATCAAATGAAAGATAGCCTAATGGCATATCAGTCCATTCTATTTGGTTCATATTTTCTACACTTGTTCTTTGTTTATTCCTACTCTATCTTATCTATCTTATCTATCTATCCTATCTATCCTATCTATCTATGTCTAGCTTAACTACAGTGGCCAAACTTCCAGCTAATTCCCTTGGCCCTCTTTCTCCCAAGTCCTACAGAATCCTGGATGGTAGTTCAACTCCCCATCATTAATCACGTGTTGTGAGTTCTCCTGTTTCTGACTGGGCAGGCTGCTGGGAGAAATACTGTACTTGTATTTCTCTCTTGCTGGAGCACAGTGCAGACCTGATGTGGTGAATGCAGCCGGCAGGATTAATTGGACCCGGTTACAGAGGATCAGCAAGTTCGGGCGCTCTTCGCATGCTGCTCCTCCATCTGGCTGCACAGGAGTCACACTATTTGATTAATAGTTCCGATGAGATTGTGTTTCAGGACGTTCCGATCATGATTCAGATAACATGTTCCTATAATAACAAATGTTTTATTCTTCTGAATGAAATTTTCTTGAATACAGTTGTGGTTTAGTTCTACTAGCAGTCTTCTTGATTCCGGCAAATGGAAATCCGTACAGTGTTGTTAACATAACAGAGATTGCCCTGACAATCTCCACAGAAATGCCAAACATTAATTTGCAAATTGCATGTACGGCATCAAGACCGGTTCTATCAAAGTTGCATAAAGCAGAGGTGGCCTCAACGTATGAAGTTAACTCTTGAAATGCACCGTTATTTTTAGTTCAGAAAACCAAATTTAGCCTCATTAGGTTTGGTATTTATCATATTTTTTACATGACGTGGCCTAAAAGTGTGTTTTCTAGCAAAGGGGGGCTGCA
>NC_139962.1:43594829-43634829 GCF_963454915.1 Gymnoscopelus microlampas
GCTCCATCATACGATGCCGCGGCGGACCTTAAATAGCAGATCTATCTATCTATAAGCTCACAACGCGGTGCGGATGCGATGCTTTGTGAGCTTATAGATCGGCTATTTCCGCCACATAACGCCATCTTACAGTACGACTAAGTATAAATTGGGCTTCGCTAGAATGAATAAGGATGCGTGAGCCAATCTGAGCGGGTATTCCTTAATTAGTGACACTGGTGAGTGTGCGGCTGGCAGAGTGGTAGACAGAGGACACCACTGTGGGGTCAACGCAGGGCTACTCTCTCTTTGGCAGCCTAATTAATTCACCATGCCTTGCCTCTCATTGCCTGCAGCCCATTATGACTTTAACACTTTAAAGCTCAACGGAGTTGAATTAGAAATTATTGTCTTGCCGTTTTACCCCCCTCCCCCTCCAAACTACAAAACAGTCTCTACTGTTTCCAACAAGAGTGAAGAGACGAGCACACACATTAATATGGACAATATTGTTTGGAGGCGGATATGGTTCAAGATAAGAGGGTTTCTTTGCATTTTCAATGCGGCCTAATCCGTTTATAATTACAGTGCAAGGAAGTGAAATTGTGGTCCGACTGTTTGAATGCGTAATCCCTTTGATGTGCATAAACATGAGCACATTTCATAGGCAGGGCTGGACTAAGACTTGTAGATAATTACCTGGAGCAAGGAGTACACCCCCCACCCACTCTCTGTAAATGCAATGCATATAAAGTTGAAATTGTCCAGGCAGTATAAAATAGCTTCAGTGTTTGGTGTAAAATTGGGTTGCTGACAAGAAGTGTCTCTGTGTGGTACTGGATTTATATCATCTAGTTCATTCACGCGTAGTTTACCAGCTCAATTAAAGACAGAACAAACCTGTAGATTGATTGGATTGATTGAATACTTTATTAACACTCTGCTAAAAGTACAGAGATACAGCTACAATAATGCTAAAAGGATAACACAAAAGCCCTGGGGGCTTGTTTCCATTGTGGTCCTATGTATTCAATTAATCAAGTATCACGGTCCAGTGAGTCCCCTTTTCCACCAAAATAACTTTGGTTCTAGAACCACTGCGTTCTAGATTCTTGGAGCCTTGGTGCTTTCTAGCGAACCAGCTTGACATTTCCACCAGATTTAACCGGAGCGATGGTACTCCGGTTCAGTTGGTGGCGCTAATGTATCTAAACACCAAATATTGAAAAGAAGAAGGATACGTCATACACGCGAGTGTGGATTTCCTACCGGATCGCTGTAACTTAAAAACATGGCTCTGTGGCATGCAATGTTAGACATTAGACCTACAATCCCTGCATCTCATTAGCACCACGGGATTGAATCCCTCTCCCGGCGTTGTTTATTTATCTCATCTAAAATACGTCACAAATTATTTTGTTAGGTTTAGGCATTGTTTTTGTCGCCCCCAGCGAGGCGGACCACTCGGCCCACTTGGTGAGAACAGACTACAACCCCTCTGTGACAGCTCCCTGTTTACACATCTGGATCCCCTTTCTACGTACAGTACATTTAGAGGGTGCCGTTAACCCCCCCCCCCCCCCCCCGCTAAAACATGAGCATCAGGTATTATTGTTATATAAGGAGGAAGAATTTTGTCATGAAAGTGTACAGTAAGTGTTAAAATGTAGTGTTAATGTATACACCCACCAGTTCATTACATATACCTGGATTTCACTTAAGCACCACCCACCTGAATCAGTCCCCCCACCTCCTCCTACAAGACCACCCACCTGTCCTAGTCCCCCCCCCCCTCTTCCTCATGAAAGGACTGCCCATGGCACTGCCCAGTTGTTTACTAAATGGTCTAGCTCTGCCAGATGGTGCCCACAGTCTTTACAGATTGTTTGATATGGCACTGGACATCTACAACAACAAAGCTTGGAAAAAGATAATACACTGGGAACTAACAAGACACAGATGTAACTCAATGACAACCAACACAAGGATTGGCTGAACTAAAAGAAGGCACAGGTGGAAATAATAATTACACAAGCAGGGCAAGACAGGCAGCAGCTACAAGACTAACGATACATCAAAAAAAAGTACCAGAAACACAAGAACAGATCCTGACACGACTGCTGATTAATCTATGTATAATTTCATAGTCGGCAGAAACCTTTATCAAGAATCAAGAGGGGTTTATTTGTCACTAACCCATACAGGGACAAGCAGCGAAATGTTGGTGGGACATGTTCCCCAAAGATTGTGCTAACACAACAACACGTTCATAATAATAATAATAATAATAATGGATGTAATGGTGTAAAAATAAGAAGAGCATTATAGATAAGTGAAAAATAAAGTTAAAACTGCAGGTTGATGAAACCTCCTAAGGCCAATATGGTATCATGCATGTCAAAACCATTCCTTTTCAGGAAAGGAAAAGAGAAATGTTCCAATGGATCCAATGTAGTTATTATTTAAGAACCTTTCAACACTTTTCAGTGGTTAAATATTTATAAAACCCAGGGACAGACGTAACCATTTTCAACGTTGCGTCCCTATTCTGGGAATGTAACATTATAGGCGAAAATTATCCAAAAATGTCCAACTTCTTCGAAAAGTAGTGAAAATAGCCTATCTACAAGCTGGGAGGCATACGATAATCCGACATCCCATTTCTCCGACTATGTGGCATCCGCGTGCGGTTAGGGTTAGGGTTCGGGTTTGGTATAGGGTTAGTATTGAAAACGTCGGAGGCATGCGCTGTCGGAGGAATGCGCTGTCGGACTAACGTATTGCACCCCTACAAGCTCACAGTGTGACACAATTGGGATGCATTATGATCTTGTAGATGCGTGCCACTTTTGCGTGCCACTGTCAAATGTCAATGTATTAAACAGGGCATTAATTTATGAAAAAACATAAAAAATATATGAAATTTGGAGATATGTGGCTTCTGCTCCTGTTTGGTAACATCATACAAAAACACAATGGGCCGGATTCACTAAGCTGTTTACGCCCATATTTTGAACGCACCGGCATTTACGAAAAAAAAATCTGTCTGATTCATCAATGTATTTTTGTCGGTGAATTTTGCAGGAGGGCCGCTCTTTCTCACGTCTGCTCGGATTGAGGCATGAATGAAATGAAATAAAAAATAAATATTTATGTGCGCAACATCTGTCAACACATAAAGAAGGAACATAATAAAACAATCTTTGTATGCATATTATAGACATGCAAGTGTGGCCACAGATTCGCCTATTGGACTTTCATGCCAACTCGATATGTCACGCTATTAATTTATAACATTGACCACATCACATGAACACAGTCTTACCTTAAAGGAGACACACCATGAATTTTAAAAAAATATTTTATATTTAATATCATATGGTGTATGTCCCTCAAACCATTTTCAAAAGGTTTGAGCCTAAATCAACACTCAGATATACTCATCCCAAGTCAATTCTCTCAGGCTTATAAAGCACTTTCAGCTGCAATACCAAAACGTCCTGTAGGGCAGAGGGGTGCTACTGAGCAATTCTAAATACTCAGAATACATCAAAATACATGGGCAGAAAGTTTGGTGATGTAAGCAAACTTGCCATTCTGAGATGGCCTGTTCAGACACGCCCATTTTGAAAATATCTGAAATGAGAATGAATGACTGAATGTTAAAAAAAAATATTTTTTGGGGTACAAGAGACACTGGGGAGCCCAAAAAATACCCCCCCCCCCAAAAAAGTGAAATTCATGGTGTGTCTCCTTTAAGAGGATACAGTATAGATGAAATCTAGCTGCCTGTATTCATTAGTCCATTTCCAATTCCGATGCAGGAGTCAGACAGTTCGTCCAAGGAACAGATTCCCGTCAGTAATCAATAAAGCTCTGATAAAAAATATTGGATATTGGCGGATTCCAGAATCATATTTTTTACGTGGGCAAAGGTGAGTGAGCGATTGTTCAGTAGAAAGGGCTTATATGATATCCATTCCAAGTTTTATGTTGTGAGGTTTAACTTTGTAAACTACATTCTTATTGTAATTACGTTATGTGAGAGCTGGCTATTACTTTTTAAAGTTCACTTGCACTGATCTACAAGTTGTCATGCGGTGCGTTCCGCAGCATTTTAAGCTTGTAGATCTGTCCATTTTGAGGAGCGGTGACATTGTCACGTTTTACTTCTGACATAGGACGTTCCCGGTTGCCTTTTATGGTCTTAAATGGGGCGTGGAGCAATGCAAATGATTCTCCACGTGAACGCGCCTGTGACTGTCAGATAAAAATGAGGAACACAAGCGATACACATTTACAGATTTACACAGCGTTTGGTGATCCGTTTTTGCTTAGAGAAATTATGCATGTCTTTAGTCACTTTATTTACAAGTTATTTAAGACCAGCTAGCTTAGTGAATCAGGTCCAATGTATCCTACCATTCCTACACTGACGATGCTCAGTTGTGTACATCTCACTTAATCCTGATAACGCAGTCTTGTAAATAAACATGAATTGCATTGATGACATCAACCACTGGATGTCCCAAAACATTCCCATTCCTGCAGTATTTGGTTTCACTGTCTCTGAAACACAGTGAGCAGTTCAGAAACCTGGGGGGGGTTATGGATGTCAATCTTAATTTTCAACATCATATCATATTATGTTATGATGGCTTTCCATCGTTTAAAAAAACCCTGTCTTAAACCTGTAGCAGACTCTTACTTAGTCTTACTTATTACTGTAATGCCCTCTTTGCTAGACTTCTGAGAAGACTTCAGAATGCTGCAGGCAAAGCGGCAGGCAAACCTGAACACATTACTCCTATAGGCCTACTTAGTTCACTTCATTGGCAACTGATACAATACAGAATTGATTTCAAAGTTGTTTATTGTTTACAAGACTCCAAATGGTTTAGTGCCTGGACAATGTTTTTTTTTACCAACTCACTGCCTCAACTCTAATCATCAGGCACTCGTCTGCTAACTGTACCTATAGTAGAATACAATCTTAATATGGTTAGAACATTATGGCATTGCTCTCTGGTGTGTAGGGGTGGGGGGTGGGGTTGCTTGATCCTGGGTGAGTGTACGTTTGAGTAGTTGATATGTTTGAGTTGCTGTTTTTTCCTTTCATTTAAAGCACATTGGGCTTCATTCATCAACCATTTTTAAGAAGAAATGTCTTGGTTCTGCTCAACCGTTTATCAGACCGATATGGGCTTAAATTAGTGCCAATAATATTTTGTACTTGTAAAAATAATTTGTATTTGTAAACACATTTTGCATTTGTAAAAAAAATATTTGTACTCGTAAAAATAATATGTACTCGTAAGAATATTTTTTGCATTCGTAAAAAAAATATTTGTACTCGTAAAAATAATATGTACTCGTAAATAAAATATTTGTCTTCGTAAATAAAATATTTGTATTCGTAAATAAAATATTTGTATTCGTAAATAAAATATTTGTCTTCGTAAAACAAAGTTTTGTATTCGTAAGATAAAAATGTGTGTTGTAATTGTAGAATTACATTTACAATGAACATTGTGACCAGAAAAAAACAACAGCTTGCGCGCTCGAAGATCTGTTCTACGGATTGCAAAACTTTATTTTTGGCACTCTGCACTTCCGGGTCTGAGCCAATCACGTGAGGCCTTTTCCACTACCCAATCATAAAGCTCCATAGGTCTCCATGGCAACATGGCAAACGGGGTTGCCATGTTGCAACCCCAAGAGTTTTAACTGCAACATAATTCCATTGCTCAGGAAATAAACAATGGATTACAATAATATAACATTCCCTACAATCAGTAACATGTAGGTGATACCTATGTCTATCAAATATGGTTTTACTGAAAGGCAATCAAAGGCTAGATCGAGTATAGAAAGCAAACAGGTCTTGTCTGGGGGCCTCAGTGCGGCTGCAGAGTTTGATTGAGTGTGAGACTAGGACCCACATGCCATATGTCAAAATGAGCGGCTTCATCGGGAATCGTGCGCATGTATTTTACTAAGAGATTGGTTACATAGTTTAATTGATATTAATGTATTAGTGCATTCAATTTCCCCATCCACTTTAATGGGAAAATTAAAAAACTCGATTTCAAGTATTTTTTTTTTCAGAAACTGTAAGGGCTAGAGTTACAAGACTTGGAGGGGAGGTTCATAATTTAATCCGAAATTATAAAAAAAAAGAAATACACCAGTCGGCCTCATGGTGGCGCTATAAAAGCCCCCTTTATGTTTTGGCCTATAACTCTTGAACCGTAGGTCGTAAAATAAAAATATTTTTTTTCCCTAGATTCCTTGGGCCATGACGCAACTCCCCATATAGGCCCATTTGCGCCAGGATAGATTTTCCGCCATTTTGAATTTTCTTCAAAACACACTTTTAGCTCCTCCTCCCACATATTTTGTCCACATTTCACAAAAATCGCTACACATGATCTTTGGACCCATGCGATAAACATCTCCAAACCGAATTTTGATAGTCCATACGGTTCTTCCATAAATGGCTTCCAAAATTTGCGGGAGGGGCCTGTTTTACAAAAAAGCCCCCACCCCCTCCTCCTCCAGCATTATAGGCTTGACAGCACTGCTACTGACCTATAGGGTGTACCAACGTTGCGTCACCAAAAGTTCGCCACGCCCACCTTTTCGATGCTACAGCCCTTGAGGGGTCAGGCTGTACATAGAGACACGCTTAAGACTAGGTGGTTTGTGTTTGTAAACATTAACTTCTTTGCCGACTACATAGTGATAGGGTTCAAACAGGCCCATTGAGGGACAGATGAAGTGATGAACCCGGTTCGCGGGACATCGCGGGCGCGCGCGTGCATGAGGACCCCCTGTGCGCGCGCAATTTTTCTTTTAGGTTCTGGGCGGGTTGGGTTCGTTTTTTCCCAGTTTTTGGTTTCTTTATTTCGGTTTTAGGGTTAGGATTAGGGTTAGGTTAGGGCTATGTTATTTAATTCTTATTTTTGCCTGATTTTACCGATTTATTATCAAAAAAAACTTCTTCTTTTTTTCATATCTTTGATTTTCGGGACATTGCTCTGCTTGTGCGGGACAGAGGGTTCAATTTCGGGACTGTCCCGCGAATTTCGGGGCGGGTGGTCACCATAAGTGATCATTGCACGCTGCACATGTGTGGCTGGTCTATGAGAAAGCTGTCGCAGCTCTCCTCTTCAAGATTGAATACAGTGTGAGGCTAACAATGTAGGCTATTCAAGAGACGTAGTATGGCTTGGATCTCAGCTGTACCACACAAAGATTTAACGTTCAAGAACCTACCCAAATACAGCCGTGTTTGTTCACGTCATTTTCTCAAAGGTACATTTTTACCAAAAACATGAAACTGCTATTTTGTTTCTGCTAACTAAAAGTAACTAGGTAATGCAACTATAGGGTGGTCCAGAGTGTTAAGTGACTTTTTTCCCCCTCTCTAACGATTTGACACGCGGGCTGCTCTGCTCATAGACCGAACATTCCACTACCGTGCGAGGTCTCCAACTTTAATAAAAACTAGACGCGTAGCAATTCTGGGAAATTGCAAAGTGTGGTTGCGCCGATGCCGGTCGCGGGTCTCGGCCGCCGGGACTCGAGGGATACGCCGGGAGGAATACTGTCGCAGGCCGCGCAACGTGCCATTCGAATCGGGTGCCGATCGGATCCTGCCTTCGTGATACATGCTGTTTTGATTTTAAGAAATAGGCCCCTCCCACTAAATAAATAGCCCCCTCCCAGAAATGTAACGGGCCAATCATATTGTCACGTCACTCCTGATATCGCTTTTATTACATTTTGAAAGGATCGTTCCACCAAAAAATCATGTTTTTGCATCAAACGGTTACGTTTTGTGCATTTGTGAGGCCCCCTATGGGTCAAAGTGGAAATGCTTTTGGGGATTCGTTGAGTAAACCACCCTCGACATGTGATTTAAATTTGGGATTGACCGGATCGTTCGTGATTTCTGGCGTTTTTGGTAAAACAGGCCCCTCCCACTAACTTTGGAAGCCATTTACGGACGAACAGTAAGGATTATCAAAATGCCGTTTGGATATGTTTATCGCATGGGCCCAGAGATCATGTGTACCGATTTTTGTGAAATCTGGACAAAATATGTGGGAGGAGGAGCTAAAAGTGTGTTTTGAAGAAAATTCAAAATGGCGGAAAATCTATCCTGACGCAAATGGGCGTGGCCTATATGGGGAGTTAGATTTTTATTTTACGACCTACGGTTCAAGAGTTATAGGCCAAAACGTAAAGGGGGCTTTTATAGCGCCACCATGAGGCCGACTGGTGTATTTCTTTTTGTTGATAATTTCGGATTAAATTATGAACCTCCCCTCCAAGTCTTGTAACTCTAGCCCTTACAGTTTCTGGAAAAAAAATACTTGAAATCGAGTTTTTTAATTTTCCCATTAAAGTGGATGGGGAAATTTAATGCACTAATGAATTAATATCAATTAAACTATGTAACCAATCTCTTAGCAAAATACACGCGCACGATTCCCGATGAAGCCGCTCATTTTGACATATGGCATGTGGGTCCTAGTCTCACACTCAATCAAACTCTGCAGCCGCACTGAGGCCCCCAGACGTGACCTGTTTGCTTTCTAAACTCGATCTAGCCTTTGATTGCCTTTCAATAAAACCATATTTGATATATATAGGTATCACCTACATGTTACTGATTGTAGGGAATGTTATATTATTGTAATCCATTGTTTATTTCCTGAGCAATGGAATTATGTTGCAGTTAAAACTCTTGGGGTTGCAACATGGCAACCCCGTTTGCCATGTTGCCATGGAGACCTATGGAGCTTTATGATTGGGTAGTGGAAAAGGCCTCACGTGATTGGCTCAGACCCGGAAGTGCAGAGTGCCAAAAATAAAGTTTTGCAATCCGTAGAACAGATCTTCGAGCGCGCAAGCTGTTGTTTTTTTCTGGTCACAATGTTCATTGTAAATGTAATTCTACAATTACAACACACATTTTTATCTTACGAATACAAAACTTTGTTTTACGAAGACAAATATTTTATTTACGAATACAAATATTTTATTTACGAATACAAATATTTTATTTACGAAGACAAATATTTTATTTACGAGTACATATTATTTTTACGAGTACAAATATTTTTTTTACGAATGCAAAAAATATTCTTACGAGTACATATTATTTTTACGAGTACAAATATTTTTTTTACAAATGCAAAATGTGTTTACAAATACAAATTATTTTTACAAGTACAAAATATTATTGGCACTAATTTAAGCCCATAGACCGACTTGACGCCGGGCATCGCACCGGGTCCTCGCCGATGCGCATGGCGAGTTTGAAGCCAGTTGGAGCCATATATGGGCATGCACATAATTGGGCATATCGGTCGGATCTCCATATAGGCCTATACAGTATATGGCAGTATCGATTGTATCGGCGTTTCTGGACAACCGCCTATCCGACCGACTCAACACAGGACACAGCACTCCCTTGGGTCATTGGCGACGCGCACACAAAGTTATGAAGTTGGTCAGTCGGATGGCTCTCGAGATACGTGAACTACAGATGCACACACACGCAACACAGACGGACTGATTTTGTGGATTTATAATAGGATACATGGCCATACATTTTATAGGCTACATTAAAATGTGGATCTCTGAATTCATGTAGCCAGCTTGTCATCTATGACAGATGATCTTTTAAATATGACTCCATATTTGGCAATATTATCAGCCTGGTCCATGTCCCTTTGACTTCCGTAATAAAATAATGAAAGTTGGATAATTATGCATATAGGATGTGAAAAAAGTTTTTTTTGGTCAGATGTGTTGCTACCTGGCTGGTTCTTATAAATAGCAATTTATTAGCAATTTATTGGTGGTGTCAGACTTACATGGACATTTTCTTTTGTTCCCCATACACAGGAGTTTAAAACCATAGAATAAAATATAGTAAAGTATCTGGCAACGTACATGCAATTTTATGCAAATAGGCACATCATGATGTTCTCTTTTTATTATTGTTGTCTCCGCCAGGCCAATAGGCATGGCGAGAGTATGTTTTACCCCCTGTCCGTCCGTCCGTCCATCCGTCCGTGTGTCCGTCCGTGTGTCCTGTCCGTCTGCGACCAGAGCTAATCTCCGGCACCGTTGGCCCGGACGCTGCGAAACTGTGCACACACACTCCCTCGATGCCAATTCAGAACCTCAGGCCCAATTTTTCACATGGGCCTGTTATAGCACCACCAGGAGGCCGATTTGTGCAAAAACATTTTTTTAATATTACTCCTACAGATTTTATCCAAATGTCAAGCAAATCAGTACACAGTATCCATATAGTGTGATAGATCACCACGGATCTGTCCGATTTTCCAGATCCCATCCTCATTGGCTAAGGTTGGCTTCCCAAGTTTGCAGCATTGGTCCGTTGTGAACTGCCTCAAATCATGGACGCAGCTTGCGATTTCCGTGAAATTTCACACATTCCCACTAGGCCGAGGAATAAATGCCACCCTTTTCACATTGGCCTGTTATAGCGCCACCAGCAGGTCTAATTTAGCACAACATTTTTTTGGAACAAAATGCCTCAAATCATGAATGCAGTGTCCGATTGCTGGGAAAGGCCTAAGAAGAAATGGCACCCTTTTCACATTGGCCTATTATAGCGCCGCCAGGAGGCCACAATAACCTACCTGTCCTGGCGAGACCTGTGCTCCTCGGAGCACCTTTTCTAGTTTTGCTCTTTTTTGCACTCTTTCTTTACTTTAAATCTTATTTTGTTTTTATTTACATAATTATCTATGCTGCTGCATTGTCTGAAGGAAGCCAAACAAAAATACTCTTATGTACCTGTACACAAGATGTAACAATAAAGTACAACCTTGAACCTTGCTTTTCAGTGCAAACTGACAATAAAGTATTATCGTATCGTATCGTATTTAGAATTGCAGATGCTAAGGTTACATTTATTGAACTCTGACCTGCTGTGAGTTTGCATGGTCGGCCAACTGAAAGGTTACTATACTCAGACTACAAACAACAGCATACAGTAAATGCCAAGACAGACACATAGTCTGGTTCTGAGTAATTTGTGAGACAGGATTAGATAGCACAAGCATTTTTTCTTTCTGAAAAACGAAAACCTAGCTGAATCCTAGCGTCCCTATACTGGGCATATATAGTAGTAGGCAAACATTCAGCAAAAATAGGTGAAAATAGATAATCTACAACTCACCAATGGGTCACAACGCATCGCATTGTGATATGTTGTGAGCTTGTAGATCGCCTAATTTTGGCAAAGAGATTGAATCTGAAGATAAAATTGGAGATTGCAATCTAGTGCATTCACAGTTCACACTGTTGCTGTTGTTCTGTAATTTTTTTAAAGAACAAGTATTATTTTCCTTTGCATCTTAACCTGTAGATGTCAAATGAAATTCATTGTTTTGCTAACTATAATACTTGATAGTAGTAGTAACAACTACCAGCTCACTTCCATAAGATTCAGACATCTCTCTGGTCAATAATAAATGGGATGATATGCTGTCACAAGTTACAACTAGCTAGAAAGCCAGAAGTCTAAACAACTCATTGAGGGATAAAATGTGTATCACTAATTACATTTAATTTTCACATGTTAAAAAAAGGGACTAATACTAACCTCTTCATGTTGGAAGAAGGTTTGAACCATGATATAAAATGATCATGACTACATATTATTAAAAAAATATGGCACTGGGGAAAAATATGTTGTGCAGCTTGATTAAAAATAACCTGTAAAAACAAAGAAAAAGTGGTTCCAGTTGTACCCTTGCCTTTGCTTTTTAGGGTTTCAAAACTTTTAAAAGGTAACGCATGGTTATTATCTTTTACATTGAGTCTGTTTATTGTAGTTTTGCTGCTTTTTGTATTACTTTGCCTAAATGTATTTATCTTTGAAATGTCCTTAATGTACATGCATTATTGTTACTATACTATTATTACTTATCAAGGTGACCTTCCTTGGGAAAACATTGCCCCAACCATCTATTTACTCAGAACTACAGAGACCTATGCTGATTTGAACTGAAAACAAACTTCATGACAGTAGCAGCTGGGTGTACTGTTAAAAATACATTTCTGCTGAGTTTTGAAATCACACAATTGTCATTTAACTGTTCCTCAGAGTTTTCTCATCCTAAACGCTTTGTGCTAGACAAGGGAAAAATAACATGTGTTTATACCTGTTAGCTTTGCCAGAGCTGTATTTTTTTTCCGTGACGAAGTTGAAGCACTATAGTTGTATCTCTTTGCTGAATTGCATAATGAGGCCTACATAATTGTATGATATTTAAAAGCTTACTTTGCAGCCCAGGTACATTATAAGGCATAGCATTAAGAGCCACCATTAGACTAGCCTTGGAGAATGTAGGTAGTCTGTGTGGGGCTGCAAAAATGCAGCATGTGCAAAAATGAAAAAAAGGGGGGGAAAGGTATTTGATATTATCTGTTTAATAATTTGAACCTCTGTGAATATAACAACAATTAAAAATGGTGTCTGAAAATATTTTTTTGTTAGCAATATTGGTATATAGCCCACAGGGAGTGAAATGGTGTTGGACAGATGACGTTCATTAAGACCAATGGCGTGCAAGTTATTTTAGATTGATGACAGACAGGATGAGACTTGATTCTGTGAGGGGGATTCGCCAAGCTTCCCATTCTTCTTCATGTAATCAACACGTAAATGAACCCCCTTTTACAGTGCAGAAAACTCCTTGCCTTGGTCTATGCGTAATAAGCTCAATAAAGTCTCTCATAAATCACTCTAATTGAAGGAACTCCTCCCTGGCCGCCCCTTAAAAGACACCTCATAGACACAGACACAGTGAACAATCCCTGATGCTCCAATTGAACTCCAGATGAACTGGAGGCTAAAACCTCCTTTGGTCGAGAAAAAATATAAAACAGAAAGGACAAAACAGAGAGTTGAGCACAGAGGTGTCACAGGCAGAAATATTCATATCTATAATCATTTGATCTCGGAATAGTGAAGCCCTGATATTCATAAGAGAGGCTTCCTTAAGTCCTGCAATTGATTTGTAAGGAGCATTGTGGCTGTGGGAGGGAATGCTACATTTGCATGAATATACGTACAGTAGGCAACTGAGCATTATTCAACATGTAAATGGAGGAAATGGCCCAAATTCTCTCCAGTTCAATGGACTGTGTAATACCTGATCTAAGTGTGCAATACAAAATGATTAAGGCGTTACAGTAGCAACTGTTGTGCTTACAACTGATACTGGTAATGCTCGGAGCAAAATCTCAGCTACTGTATAGCGCCTGTGACTTTGGGCCTGGCCAGCTGACACTACATTACCCAGAGGCCCAGTGTGACCTTGATTATACAGGTTCTCTCACTGGCCCATCAGGTGGCAGGGGTTTTTGATCACATAATGGTGGCTTTCCCTGGAGCCTTGAGAAGAGGTGAGAGGCCTCGGCATTAAGTCACTACATTAAATCTGTCTCACGCCAGTGCCATTAAAGACCATTCTATCACCATTAAGCGGGTCATAGTGTCTCTCCTTGCTCGTTTGAGTGGAAAAGAGTGGGTCTCAGCTTGGCTCCTCTTAATTTGATTGAGTTCTGTGGTGAAGCTTGGCATGCGACAAGGTGAAAGCCAGTGTATGTCTGAATGTTGTTTCTGACCGTAACAATGTGTTGGCATATTGTCCAATGGTATTCTATACTTATAGGAGATACTATTTGAGCTTGATATTTAGAATGTCTAGTTCATTATTGCCATAAACATTAGCATATAACATAGCGAGCTAGCTCCATTGGGGTCGTTTGCTTGTAACCTCCATCAATAGGACCGTGCTGTTAGAGTTTGAATACAACTCATCAGCCCTGTACAGTATTATCACCATATTAGATTGAAATATCATGCTACAGTATAACTACAGTAACATCTGTGTTCTGTGATCGTCAGATCTCTTAGCAGCTATGGCAGTGCTCAAACTCAAAACAGCTTCCAAGGTCAATAATAGAACAAGACTTCATCTGGTTTCATGTAGTCTGGGAGGGTTAGCGTCGGAGCTTGGACAGCAGGGGCGCGGCCACTGCGTTGTGATTCAAATCAACAGCCAATGAAGAAAAGGGGGCGGGATCCACATGCAGTGGGTGTTGCATCTAAATAGGATCGACGGGAAGCAATTTCCCCTTGAGAAATTTCGGCCGCCATTGTTGTGTACTGCTGTTTGCCTCTCGTCGGACTTTTTAGACGAGTTGCACAGCTCTCAGACCGGTAAGAGGCGTGTCCGCTCAGATTCAGAGCGTAAGGTACATCCCGCCCACAAATACCAGGGCTCTGGCCCAGAAGTTCCTCGCCAGAGCTGGCGAAAACTTCTGGGAACTCAGATTAGGTTTCATGAGGTATCAACCTATGTCAGGAAAAGGGAATAACCCGCATAGTGGGAACTGAGTCACTCAAGAAGTGACATTCGTGAAACTGGCCCTGCCGGCTTTGTTGATGTGTATGCCACGGCCATGGGGGCTTCCCATTAGTCTGATGGCCCATGATTCCGATGTCCCAATTGTCCAAAAATGTTCAGGTTAGTGTGAGGTTAGGGTTAGGCTTGAGTGTAAGTAGATTTTGGCCGAAGGGCAACACTAGATGATGCCAGGGGATCACTAAAATGAAAAGGTTTATCCTCTGGTGAACATGAATGCACGCTGAATGTTAAATGGCGATCCGCCCATTCCATTTTGAGATACCTTGTTTACAAAATGTTTGATTACTGGTGGTCCTAGAGGAAAGGCCATGGCGTCACCAACATCAGTAGGGTTCATCTTCCTGAGAGTGTGGGGTGCACAGCAAACTCTTTGGTAATCCAGTTAGTAGTATTAATATTGTTTTTAGATCATTTGGTTAGGACCAGAGTGTTGGTCGGTCCGACCAACCCACCAACATAGCCATCCTAGAGCCCGACCACTAGCAGGTCTAAACATGTGATGCCATTGTTGACATGTTGTTGTTGGCGTACCAGACAAGGTTCAAACTGAGCTGTAGTCCACAATGACTACTACTACAATAGCTCCTTCCCTGACCTGGGTGTACTGTTGAAGCTGCTGCTGTGTTAAGGGTGAGACACCTGTGAGGTTCCTGTCCTCATCCTGAGAACGCGGGGAGATTTATCACCTATTGATACACCTCCTCCCTGAACACGCCCCCAAAGACACCTCGCAGTACATTGTTGACTCATGAGTTGCACAGCCTCGAGCCCATGAATCATTCTCTTAAAAAGAATATTTCCCCCGTACTCCAGTCTCCTTTTCTGTGATTTCACATCCTCTGTCAAGTAGATAAAGTACTCTCCGTGCAGCCAAATAAAGAAACAGTGTTTTTCCCTGCTAGCATGTGTTTCTTTCTGGTTAGAGAGAGGGGGAGAGAGAGAGAGAGAGAGAGGGAGAGAGAGAAAGAGAGCGCGAGAGAGAGAGAGAGTGAGTGAATAGTGGTGGATATTATTTAGCAACTTGCATATGTTTGTCCACCTGCATTTTGTTTGCTGCACGCTCAGTAGTTGGAACAAAGAAAAGTGAATGCTCATTGTTTTCTCTCGCTCCAACAACGCTTCTTCAAAACCATTGTAACGGATGGTTTCTGTCATTCTTTGGTAATAACTGTTTGGTAATAACAAAGTCTTCCCTTTATGGCTGCTCTGAGGAAATATAAATGAATATTTATGTCATGGCGAATTTCAAGTCTTATCCTTTTAACCACATGAAACATAGTGTCCCTATTCAAGGGCAAACATTGGCCAAAAATAGCTGATCTGTAAGCTCAAACAACGTGTCACATTGTGATGCGTTCTGAGCTTGTAGATTGTCTATTTTTGCAAGATATTTATTTGGCGTAGAGGGAAAAAGTACCCCATGGGGGCCTCTGGTCAATGTAGTACCTGTATATAGTGTTTAGGTGATTAATCATTTTGATTATTGATTAAGGCTTGTTACTAAGGACCAATGTTTGACAATACTGCTCAGCCTGGCAAGTCGTAATAGCATCCCTCTACGTCTTTGTGTCCTCTGATTCAAGATTCAACCTCCTCCCTGGGGTAAAGCATACATGTGTCTGTGTGTGTGTGTGTGTGTGTGTGTGTGTGTGTGTGTGTGTGTGTGTGTGTGTGTGTGTGTGTGTGCTCTGAGGAAGACATTGCTAAGGTAGAGCGATGACAGACGTAATAAAAATAAACCTGCCTGTCGGGGCTCACTTCTGCATTCATCAACCCATCTGAGTGAGCCGTCTGGGCCAGTTCAGCCTGGGAAACACCATTTGTCACTGCTAAATGCTGCCATTGGCACAGTGCGTGGAGCCACCCGCTCCCCGTGTCCTTTAGAAAGAATGGATGTAGGTTTTATTTATGTCATCGGAAGAGTACACAGGGTAAAGTGCAGTGTAAAGGAGAAGAGTGATAGGCCCATCTCTACATACTCAATGTGGTTGATCTCCTTCCCATTCAAGTGACAGTGGGGAGTGTTACCTGCAGGTATATCACAGAGAGGAATGGGACTATGAATAGATTTTAAGTGCTTCCTGGGTTCCACAGGGAAAGTGCAAAGATCTCTTTGTGTAAGTGCATAGGATATTACATAAAATGTGTCCTATTACACACATTCACCTGACGCTTTCCCTCAATTTGTCTGAGTTACATTCTCCATTTGTCAATAGCCCAAATCTTACTATTTACAATTTTTACAATTTAGGCATTAACCAGAGCGACTTACAGTAAGCAAGGACAACAAACGTAATACATCAAATGCATGGAAATAGTAATCTAGGATCATATTGGTCTAGACAAGTAATTCTCAAACTTTCCTGATTTCAAGGACATCCAGTTTGATATGCATTGACTACCATTTTTCTCTCTCTCTCTCTCTCTCTCTCTCTCTGGGACCCCAATGTAAAATCCTCAGTGTTAACTTAACTCTGAGAGTGTACACTCTCAGAGTTACAGACCCATATGGATCTGTTTGGTTTCTAACTATCAGTCATTTAAGGACCCCTGGGGCCCACAGACTCCATGTTGTGTTGAGAACCAGTGCTCTAAACCAGAGCATCTAGTAGCATAATTGTGCCTCCATTACAGGGTTCTCTCAAGTTTATTTTAAGTCGAGATTCAGAGCAGCAAGTGCATCGTCAAAGAAAACAAACAAATCAGGAAAAAAACACTAACCATATAATGGATATGCTGACATTTTGTAAGAGTGGAGTCATATATTATTTATTCAGAAAGTTTATGTCAGACGGCATTGCAGACACTGAGGCTGAGCAGAGCAGCCATTTTAAATCTCAGTCCCTTCCCTGTGTTTTATGATAAATGTTCTCAAAGTGCTCCGCATTTTACCCATAGTGCCCATAAACCACAGGCTAGCTAAAGCCATAACTCACCTAGACCCAATCTCCCTTCTACTAGAACCACTCCACAGCTTCTTATTCAGAATCCCAAAATGTCTTCATTATCAGAGTCTGGATTCCACTCGCTTTGATCAAAAACCGCAGCGTGTAATGCTATTGAAATTCAACATCTCACTCTGTATCAAGCTATACTATATAACCATATAGCCACCATTAATAAAAACAATTAAAAAAAGAGAGTGATTAGGAAGTGTCACAGATCACACAGCAAAATCCTTTATTAACTCAGGCCATTTATACACTCAGTTAAATTAACACAGGATTTTGCTATATGCAAAATCTTCACGGTTGAGTCGGTTTTGTGTCCACAGAGTGCATTATAATTTTTTGATAACTGCACGGCTTGGAGTTTATTATACTGCTTTTGCTTATACCATGGCCATTTACTGACAATTGAAATGTAAATAGTGTGTTGGTATTTTGTGAAAATACTGTCTTTACTCAACAACACTTTGTGGTGGCACTCTGTACGTCAACATTGGAGTAATCTTTACTAGTGGGAGAAGCCACAGTAACAGCTGAGTCATAGTCCCATACACAAATGTATATCAACACATAATGTTCCCCAAAAGGTTGAAAGTTAAATTGAAATTCATGTTGTTTTTAAATGTAACGTGTAGCTAATGTTATCTTAAATGACTATTAATACAGTACAGGCTTTTTTATGTGTATTAATTTAGAAGGGTGGATGATGAGGCCGCTATGTCAAAGATGTGTGGTTATCTGAAATTAATCTCCAGGCAATCACATATTCTCTGTAGTCATGGTATAAATCTGATCTGTTGCATACTGCTTGATAAAGCGTGGGCAATATTATGTAGCTACTATGGTCTAAGTTTTCACACTTAGATTAAGTTACAGATCAATAAATTAGATAGTCATGATGATGATGATGATGATGATGATAATGATTATGATTATTATAATCATCATCATCATCATTATTATTACTATTATGTGCACAATTACTGACACGCTTTCAATCGTGATTCAGGACCCATTCTATTTTACCCCATGAGGTTTGAAATCAATTGTTTATGTGGTAAGTAATGCAATAATACAGTGTAATGTTTTTAGATTCCTTTGCACTTCTTTTTTCCTCTATCTGTTTGTTTGTCTGCCTACCGTGGTCTCTCTCTCAATGACTGAAAGGCAGCTTGAAATGCCTCCTTAAATCCTGAAGGCTTCATTCTGTCCTCTAACATGATCACCTTTGTGTATTATGTGGCCATTGTGACCAATATGAAAGGTTTAATTGCAGAAAGGCCAAAGGGCTGCTCTCACTATTACAACGGTATCTACACTAGGGTCAGAGTTCACTTGACTTGCAGCTGCAAAATGATCACATCAAACTGGTGTCTAGAGGATAATTGACTATTCTACAAACTTGCACTTAAGCCAATTAAGGCAAAGCCTTGATTAAGCTATGTTGTATGGATAAGGTCAAGTGTTGATGAGAGAGAAAAAAGACTTTCAGTTCATACATTTTGTTAACCATAATGTTCGTGTGAATGTATTTTTCATTCTCTAAAATACATTAATTAAGGCTAGAGCTGTAGATTTCTACTTTAATTCCCCATCTTCAACTACCACAAATTTCAGTCTATCCTCAACTAAATAAATTACACTGCTGATTGGTTGATTTAATTGGCAAATCTAAAATTGTGTTTGCCACATACACAATAATGAAGAGAACAGCCTTTTCCCGGTTGGTGAGGATGAGAACTGAACATTTGAATGTTGATTTTTCAATGGCTACTAGCTATTGGCCTATATTGGTAGAATTAAAGGGTTATTATAGCTAGAGTTTACAAGAGATGTGCTCATAATCTTTCAAGAAATGTAAAAAAGAAAAAACATAAATAAATGACTAACACTTTCGACCGATTAATTGACTACTATGAGGGGGCAGCCCTACCAAATGTTGTTCCTGTTAGCAAAGAACATTATTATGTTGTGCAATGACAGAAGCTTTAACTGGAGAACATTTGTTCTAAAGCTGGTGTAAGGTTATATAGGGTGAAGCACCTGATCTGGGCGTAGCAACATGACCAGAGGCATACAATATGTATTTACACTGATCAGCCAGAAGTAAAAAAAAAAATAGCTTTCTGTGATGTAGGCCTTATCGCTCATTCTGGGCATGTTTATCCAGCTGGAAGTTTGCTCACGGAATGGCAGGCTAATTGTGTTTCTGATCTGTGTATGTGTTTGACAAGAACTTTGAAGAGACTGTTTTGACAGAACTGTGCAGGAAAGCTTAATGGAGGATAACAGAGAAAGTCTGAGCCCCTCCTCAACGTCTCCCCTTCCTTCCTATATCACTGCTCTGCAGTGCAAAATGACATATTTCAGCTGTTGGCAAATGAAATTGATGTGCAAAGAGGAGAGAGAAGGGCAAACACATTTCTTATGTAATGGATTGTTCCACAGAAGTAAATTGATCTGCAGTTCTGGGTTTGATCTATGGCCAGAAATTCCTTGAAGGTAGTGATCTTACTCGCATACCAGCTCAGTATTTTTGAAGGTCGCAATTGTTCACTATTGAAAAACGGCTGGGTTGAAACTTGAAAATAAATCAGACAAAAGCTGTATGTACAGCATACAAAATGGTAAACTTTCGTCTATGAGGGGAGACCTGTACTCATTATTGGACTACACTGCCTGATAGGAAGTAGAATTGTTCTCTTCACCACATATTGTAGCTCAATGAAACATTTTTGAAGGTTTTTTTCTTCTTCAAAGAGAGTGGAATGGGACATGAGTTTAAGTGGCCAGCGTTACTTTCCATGGATGCAGTTACACTGTAATTTTCAAGGATTAGCGTCAGAGCCAAATTGTGACAGGGGCATCCTGGCAGAGAATGCTGTCTCGCATGAGCTATAGCACAGCTGTTAAAAAGGAGTTGAAATAAACTGTGAATAAGTTATGGTACAATAGCACGGACACCAGTCTCTGGCCACTGTCAGAGACCTGTGTCTCCGCCATGGGACAGTCCTTCCAGGATACTCAGATGGACAGGCAACCACCGGGGCAAGAACATGTGGAGGTTCTAATGATAGATGTGGGATGTGCTGACGTCACGTGGCCAGAGGCACACGGCTGGAATTCTGTCTAGGTCAGCTCCTCTCACCATTTCCTGCTGGTTAGTGGATGGCTGGTCGACATCAAGGAGGGTTGCATGGGATGCTGGTCCTTCTGGCGGGGGTCCCTGTGTCCTCTGTCCTCTGCACTGGTTGTCAAATGGATCCCCTGGGAGACCATTGGCTCTGCTAGCCTCAGGCTGCCCCAAGGCACCACCATGCTTCAGCCAAAATCTTGGGTATTGGTCTATAGCCAACAGCTCCATTGAATGTACATTTTCTCCATTCCTTGCCCCCCCCCCCCCCATATCACCCCCGTCCCTTTCTTTTTCTCAGTTTGTCTGTTGTTCTCTCTCTCTCTCTCTCTCTCTCTCTCTCTCTCTCTCTCTCTCTCTCTGGTGGTCAGGCCTTCATAATGAGTCCTCATTTCTGGGTTCCACATCCTCCTCCGAGATTAGAAACTCTCACCACCTCGCTGGTGAAAGTCACCCTGCTGCCAAGAGTGGTGAAGCACTGGAAACTTGATGTGCATCTCTTTGTTCCACAGCGACAGATTGAGGGAAGGATGCAGGGTTGGGGAGAGAGAGAGAGAGAGGGGGGGGGGGGTTTAGAGGATGAGAGATTTAGGGAGAGGAAAGGCTGATGTTGTAGCACTGAAATCCTTTTTATTTTTTTACTTTGTGCCCTGACTTTGCGGCCTTTTGAGACCGGAGCTGGCTCATCTGGACAAACATGGCATTGTATTTTACCATCTGTCCCTTCGCTGACCTTTTCCCAGATCTACATAGAGTCACCCCAGCATTGAATAGGGAGCATATTTTAATTGGGGTGTGTAAAAGAATCCACATGGGACCCATATAGATTTTGCCTAATGACCAATACTTGATTCCTAAACACTGTTTCTGCAGATGGCCCTGAGAGGTTGGCTCCTTCACCCCTCAGACCTATAGGACCCGTCTCCATGCTGGGCTTGCGGGAAGGTCAGTGCAGGTGACCTGAAGACAATTGCCCCCAGCCTCGTGAGTTTTAAGAAATATGATTGATGTTACCTTTTTAATGAGCATGTGAATATTTCCAACCATATGCACGCTGACCTTTTCTACATGTTTAATTAGTATTGCCACAGAGATCAGCATGGCGATGAACATCTCCACTGCGACGCATTGGAGATGCATAATGATTTGTATCATAACAATCAAGCAAGGGTCCTTAACTCCATTCCTGAGGATGCACAGTCCTACTGCTTTTCGTTCTACAGTGTACGTGTCAAATCAGGGATTCATTCTTAGACCCTGGACACCAGATGAATGCAATTACCTACCTGGTAGGATAGAAAACCAGCAGTGGCTTGGGTCACTGGGACCAGAATTGAAAAGGGAAAAAAAGAACAGAAACTGCTCCAAAATGGTCTTTCCTCTTTCTATTGCCAACTATCTTTTTTTCTGTGTCTCCCCTGTCTCTCTATGCCCTCCATATATGCCCTCTCCTGGGGCCCGAGGGGGCCTTCTGATATGCCCCCTCTCTCTGGCAAGGTTGTATTTCTTCATTAGGCCCTCTGGGGGCTGCCGGAGTCCCAGAGGATGTCAGAGTACATTAATTCTCATCAGGACATGGACCCTCTCAGGTGTGAATGGCAGCCAGCAGCTGTCGACGGGGTTCTCTCAACCCTACCACAACTCATATATCACTTGCACACACACACGCGCGCGTGCGCACACACACACACACACACACACACACACACACACACACACACACACACACACACACACACACACACACACACACACACACACACACACACACACACACACACACACACACACACACACACACACACACACACAAGGACGCAATATGTGCACACGCAGACACGTACACATACTTACAAACACACACACACACACACGCGCGCGCATGCACGCACGGACACACGCTCATTACAAAACATGCAAAAACACACAAGTGTGCAAGCATGCTGTTGAATTATTCTGGTGTATTCTCGTGTCATTTAGGTGTAAATCATGCCAGAAGAAGATTTACGCTGAAATCATTGGTATATGAACATATCTCAATTTAGGTGCTGACCCATGATAATTACAAAAGCAGCCATATATCTTAAAGTCTTTAGGGGGACAGAATGCCGTTTCTGCTTAATTTTCCATGTGAGTAAATTTGCTGGGTGCATTTGGAGAGCCTTTGTGATTGCCTCATAGTCCCTCCTCAGAGGGCCCTAACCACCACGGTCTGGGATGGATCACTTCATATCAGTCTCTCTCGCTCTGTCTCTCTTTTGTCTCTGCCTTTCTCTTTCATGGCATGACGTTGCCCTGCATGTGTTTTCCTTAGATATTTTCTCAAGTAATTACATAAAGTAATGCCTCCCAGTGCGGTTGTTACGGCTCCCAGAAGACGCGTATACAAATTACTCATATTTGCTCTGTGGTCAAAGCCCTGAACTGTCCCACAAGACTATGGGTTTACATTATGAAGGCCTGCCTATTAAAGCCATTTGTTAAGGTCTTCACTCCTGGGAAGAGGCAGCTCTACAGGACACTAAATGAAAGGGGTTTAGCTGTAGAAGTGAACTGTTAATTACTTCAGTTTGTTACAGAAGCTCTCACGTTCAGACTTGACAGCCAAACGTAAATCCCCATCTAAGTCCGGGCTATGCCCAAAGAAATGGAAATTGCTCCTTTCGCTCATGGCAGAGCGGACTTGTTAAAAGATACGATGTGCTAAAGCTAGGGGGCTTTATGGGCTGTTCAGGGTGATTCCTCTCTACTATGATTATTTTGTCATCTTTCGATTATTTGGTCATCATGCGCTCATATTTTCCAATGTCTATGGTTGTTCCATGAATTAGTTATCTGCCCTCTTCATTATTGGACTCAGTGTTGTGGCTTTGGCCTACAGCTTTCTTCTTCTCTCCTCTCTCTCTCGCTCGCTCTCTTGCTCTCTCTTGCTTCCATCCAGTGTTCTTTGGTCTCATGACACCCTTTATTAGTCAATTATCTCTAATTAGGCAAAGGCCGGTTTGGAATAATGATTTATCCAATTGAAGCTGAAAGCAGTCAAGAGGAAAAGAAACGTGTTCAGTCTTTACCAGAAAACATTAATGGCAAGGTTTTGTTTTCGCCGCTACTAGCTGGGATAGTGAAAGATTTCCTATTAAACAGAGACTCTTTTATAGATCTTATATTTCATATTGGAAGTACAGTAGGGTGGATCTCAAATCCATGCATAAAACTGTGCTACCTTCAAATCCACATGGACCCTTTCCTCCTCTGTGCCGGCCTCAGATCCATCTGTTACTGGACTGGGGCCAGGGTGGGTCTCTTAGCCTTTCCTCATCCCCTTCACCCCCCACATCCCCTGTTGCCCTTGGAGCTGCATATGCCTTCCAAATTCCAACGGGGCCCTTTGTTTTACCAATGGCCTTGGAGAAGGGAAAGAGAGGGATTTTTGGCCACAACCAACCGTTTCCTTTATTTTTCTGAGTGAGAGTTTGGGGATCACAACAGTGTGGCCACATAGTGTACTGCCCAATGGCCATTTGACACATTTTACACATCCAAATGAATACAACTTGTATTGTTATTATTACTATTACTTATATTCATTATTATTATTATTTTATCATACAATATGAATTTCATGCCACAGAAAACCGGGGTTGGAGTATGAAATACAGTTTTGCAATGCTGCTGTGACCATATCAGACATGGAGCACAATTGAAGCAGAGGGGTAAAGGCAGGCAAACGCTGTAGGACTGCAGACAGTGGCTTCATTCATTGAGACAGCCCTGGTTTAGACAGCTTGTAATTCTTCAGAAGCTCCTGTGTTGACGGTGGCTTGGCAGAGCTCACATTCCCCAGACAGAGGGAGGAGAACGACGTAGGTGGGAGTAGAGCAGGAACGAGAGAGAGGGAGACCGGTCTCATTCAAGGTCACCCTTCAAATCAAGCATCCAATACTGGAAGCCAAGTGAGGGGTGTACTGGCTCAAAGCACCCAACCACACTGGGGCCCAGCAAGCACGCGCCATCACTCTCCCCACTGCACTCACCAGGGGAGCCAGGCTTTGGGTTACAAATGACCAATTACCATGGCTTGAGTTGCGCTCTATTCACCCCTTTTCATTTAACACTGTTTATCTTGTATCTCAAGGTTTGCTGTAGGAGTGAACTGACTTTCGCGGCCAAAGACAATCTATGTTGCACAATACACTGGTTACAGTACATTACAACAAAGAGTGATGGAGCCATCAATTCAGTTTAACTCCTCTGGACAGTTTAACTCATTTTATCAGTTAAAATGTTTGGGCTAAATCCTTTTTTAAACTCCACAAAACTGTCTGGAACAGATAATAGCTGAATATCTATCTTACTATTTATTTGATTATTGAACATAGTTTCAGGTTCCAATACTGTGGGGCCATACTTTGGCCTGCAGTCATTCCCAGCTGTCAGTGAACCTGCAATGGGCCGGCAAGCCACCCCATGCATTTCAACTGTTCACTGGAGGGTGGCATTCTGCATTTAAACTCAGGAAAAGGAAATCAATGTGGCCAAATTAGCCGTCTACGTCTCCACACTTGAAATAGTTCTATAATTGCTTGAGCGTGTGGCACAATTATTATATTTCAAGTGGTTGAAATTTCAGGTTCCATATTATACCTCTTTATGTTTCAGTCCAATCTCCGAAGAACACACTGATTGTGCCACAACGAATGCAGAACATTCTGTAATGAAGATACTGTCGTTTATTTGTTAAATAAAACTATCATCGACTGGCAGAACCCAGAGTAAACACATTGCCAACGGTAATATGTTTGGTGTATTTACATACCATATCCCTGATTACTTAGCCTGAATTGCTGGCATCATTAGTGCATTGAACTGTCTACTCACTTGGAGTTTATTTTACTGACTAATTGCCCAGGTTTAGTCGTAACCACGCAGACTTTGAGTGAAATATTGAGTTTTGTAAAGTCTCTTAGTGTGTCTGCCATGATGCTCACCTTCTCCTTGTTACTATAGAGTAGTGTCAGTAAAGCTTTGGCCTGTGTCCCAGATGCCCATGCAATGTGACAGGGTAGTCCCATTAAGGTTTCCTAATCAAGTCTTCTCCTCCCTTCCTATCCTCTTTTATTCCATCCTCACAGAGAGCCAGTGTTCTGGCAGAGAGCTCTGTGCTAAGGATTCAAGGCAGTGTTTGTATTGGACGAGGGCCAATAGGCTCTTCTATCTGCCCTCCCCTCTCCTTATGGGAGGACTGCTGCAAGGCAGCTAAACGTAGGGGCAGTCATTACCCTGCCTGCAAGAGACTTCCTCGCCTGCAGCTCACTTCATCATCAACTCAGAGAGAGAGAGAGAGAGAGAGAGAGAGAGAGAGAGAGAGAGAGAGAGAGAGAATGACGAGAAAGGAAGGATGAATAAAACTGAATAAAACTGAGAAGACAAAATGTGAATATGGCCGTTTATGTCCATGAGCAATGGACCTAAAACATAAAAGGCCAAACATGCAACTAGGACAAATAAGAAATAATTCAGATGAAGAGCATGAAGTGAATTTAATTACAAATATATACTAACTTAATAACCATACATTCAAAACATTGAAGGAAGTAAATTCAACTCTGTGATATAAAGTTGTTTTAGATGTTGATTAAGTATAATAATAGTTTTTCAACTGAAAGATACATCATCTTTGTCATACAATGCGGTCGTGTGACAAAATGTAGCCTTCCTCTCTAGCTCCAGTTCTGGTCCACACCCAAATCAGTACTAGGCCACAGTGGAGAGCCTGTTGCACCATGCTTATCTCATACCTCTGGGCAGTGGAGCATGAACGCCAGCCACTTCCAGCTCTCTTAAAGAACTCATTAAGTAGTGCTCATATTTGTTCAGCTGCCAGGTGCATGCTGTGCACTAAGATGAGGAGGCCAATGTGTCCATACCAGGCAGGGGTGGGAACTCGAAGGTTGAGGGAGATCACAGCAGTGGCTGGTAGAGGAATGGGGCCTGGCCACAGGTTTGTCGGCCTGAATCCCAAGACAGCAATCAGTATTAATCAGTGGAATGAGGTTGAATGAATACAGGGGCCAAACTACAAGCTGTTCAAAGTGTGCAGAGTCTGCATGAGGGAGCCGGTGAGGGGCAAAGGATATTTTAAGTGTGCTCTCGCTTGACGGATGGGCTTGCCATCCAATTCATTTAGTCTTTGTTTCCATATTACAGGCACTCTATTTCTGTGCATCCAACTAGTGGTGTCGGTACTGGTCTTCGTGTCCAAAATCTTTCCATATAGCTTAATCAAATTCCTCATAAATTAAGATAAGATGAGATGAGATCAGATGAGATAAGTGTGTGTGTGTGTGTGTGTGTGTGTGTGTGTGTGTGTGTGTGTGTGTGTGTGTGTGTGTGTGTGTGTGTGTGTGTGTGTGTGTGTGTGTGTGTGTGTGTGTCAGTCTAGTCGCTGTGTTGAAGAGACAGACGTAGCAATGTTTATAATCTCTTCCAATAACAACAAAACTACTTCACAAGAACAATGTTGGTGTCACTGAGAGATTCGCTGAGAGATTTTGCATAGAATATCAACTACGAGGCAAGTTTGACATTTCAGTTAGAGCCAGTGTGTACAACATATTTAGTACTGTGGATCCCTTACACTGGACCGACAGATTTATCATCATATGAGGACCTCTCGAAAACGAGATGCTCCATCTAAAGGGGCTTATCCTCTTGTGAAATTTCTAAATAAAATAAATAAACCATATTTGGTAATTTGGTAATTATACAGGGGAGTAATTGAATTGTATTGACATTTAGGCCTAAGACTACAAACTTTAGAGAACTAAATCCAGTGATAATCGTAATTGTACTGTATACCAATCAAGACAACACTAAAAACATCTCAATCTCTATGGTCAGATGAGTGGCTAAAGAGCAGACATGACAGGGTAAAGGAGCTGTTTAAGAGCGGTGTTTCAGATATAGCTATAGCAGGGAGCACCATGACTGACTCGGTACCTCCCCACGCTTTAACCAAGCATCCCTGGCCGGGCGCAATTGATTTTGGCGGCGGATGGAATAAAGATTGATTGAATCAGAATGGAAAGGACCTCGCAGGAGGATCGACCATGCAGTAACCCCTGAGTCTTGGACGCCTTTGCCAAGAAAGTACTCAGAGTTATTCTAGCAGAAGGGGCGATGAGATTAAAGCCCATAGCGTCCACATTCAGCAGGCTATGGGTGGAGAATGTGTCCTACGGAGACATTGCACATGTGACCACCAGTGTGTGGTTTTACCGTTAATTAAAAGACAGACGGATATCACCGTCGCTGTGGTTGGAGATGTTGAGGCAATGGAAACCGTGGTGGAGACACCAGATTTACCTCCTATTGAAGATGCAGAATGGTCCAGTAATAATAGGCATTGAGAAAATACTTAATAAATGTGGTCTGCTGTGTTCATTTTGCCCCATGTCTGCTTAGTGTAAAACTGGCCTCAGTAAATGGTTTTGGTGAAGAAAAAAAACAAGGCAACAAGGGGAACAAAATGTAAGCTTATCAGCAATGTATACCTACAATATACAATGAGCCTTTAAAAAATCAAAATGTTTATTTGAATTCAAACATGTCCTCAGCCGTTGCTCGAGGGGACTGAACTCAAGTACACTTGATAAAAGCTTGACACTGTAATATTCCTGCATGGGATTATACTACAGTATAACTGGCTCATTATTGTGTTGCCTCCACAAACTTTACATCAACATAAACATTGTCTCGGGGACGTCTCTGTCATCTCAACGTTTGCCAAGCATGTGATATGTCATTATGTGTGTGTATTTACAGTGCGGCTTGCTTCTCTACACAGGGACCTTGTCTAACACCTGTCAAAAACCAGCCTCACCGGAGACAATCAAAGAGTGGTGCATGGCATGTTTGATGTGTACTCAAACATAATGTGCTGTGAAAACATCCCCACGCGCTGCCAATGGCGAGTCTCACTCCGTCTCTCTGGCACCAGCTTCTCTCCACTCGTGCGCCTGCAAGGCTCATGTTTATTCCTCTATTATGCTGTTAACGTGCTCTCATACAGAGGAGATCCAGTGAACAGATGATAGAGGCCTAGAGCTACCGTACCACACAAACCCATCTGTTGCATACAGACTGATGAAAATGCTATGTTTAGCGAGGCACATGAGGTGAGTCTGTTATCTACTGTAGGCCCATATGTAATGTATGTTTCAAGCGAACAATTCAAAGATTGTGTAGTATTCATCAACAACAACCAGTAAAATACCTGTCTGTATGAAAGTACATTGCAAAGAAAGAAAGAAAGAAAGAAAGAAAGAAGGGGGAAAAGGCCATTCAAACCAGTTTCTTTCTTTTCCTTTTTTTAAGGTGACATTAGAATGTTCTGGAATAATGCTGAAGATAAATAGTAAAAATGCATGCACGTAAATACAAGATAGGACACAGGGGGCGATTCAAAACGTCAGCATGGGCCGTAACGTTATCATCTCTCAATCAAAAAGAAAAGTAATATTTTCCCTGGCAGAGCCATGAGTTTACAAGAGGAACAGGACCTGGACAGCACTGAGGCCTCTCAGCAAACAGCCAAGTTATTCCCCAGTCTCTCTTTTATGATTTCTCCCCTTCTCCACCCACCTTCTTTTTTGTGTCTTATTTGTTCACTCCGCTCTCTCTTGGAAACCATGCAGGTATTCTGTCCCTGCATGGCTTCTCAGTGCTGGTCTAGGCCAGGCATTGGTCTTTGTGCTTTGGAGTCAGTGTTCTGTACCAGAGAACATAGGGTGTCGAGGACACAGGAATGTCCACTGATGTGCAACACTGTTCCCCACCCAAGGAACTCTCTCACCCAAGACTCTGTTGGACATACTGTAAGTGTGAAGAGTGATGAGGTGATTACGGAGATGAAGGAACATGTGGATATGTACTGTAGGTATTCATGGAAGGGATAAATAAGTCTAGTAGCCGAGCTTTTGGAAAGAAGAAAGGTTAATTTAGGCTTCATGTCTAAGACGACAGACAGTTACATATTTCTTCTTTAGAGTCAAATGACATACAGTAGGAGCAGTACAACATCATAATAGCGTACATTTAACCCCTCACTTCCACCACATTCCCTATCCCACACAACAGCCCTCCATGGGACCCACAAATAGAATGGTCAGATCAGAAGAAAATATTTATTAAATTAAACTGGAGAATAATCAGGATAAAAACAATGATTACATAAATAGAGAGAATTAAGTATTCATTATTCAAAATGGGTTTTGTTTGTAAAACTAATATTTACCAAGCATGCTTTAAAATCATGCTGACAGTCAGTTTTTAACATCCTTTGTGGCATTCCTCCACATTTCCAATGTTTTTGCTCTGGCACCATTAATCCTGGCTGACGACTACTCCAGGTGATCACGTCAAGAAGAGCTTGTAACCAGTGTTTTAGTACTAGTTGGTGGGGAGGTAGCCAACACAGAACTATAATTTATTTTTCTTTACTTTTTTCTGCAGTCATGCCAATAACCAGAGTTTGTGTTCTCTCTCAGAGATCTTGAACCTGGAGTCGTCATTCAAGAGGAGGAGAGCAGGCTTCCCAACATTAAATATTTGTCACATCTGGACACTGCCATATATTGTCACTGTCTGGTGGAAACTTTACTTTACTTTCACGTTTTCACGAAAAGAAAAAAAAAACAGTTATTATTACTAATTATTACTGGTTGGCTTGGTTGCTGGCTTAAAATAATTAATATCAATACTTTCAGAAATCTCTATTGGCTGAATGAATGGGCTTTCTATCGTGGAACCAGAGCTGGTAAACAACATGGCCGCCACTGCTATGCTCTATTGGGAAATGAGTGTGCACAAATTAAAAAATAAATTAAAAAGAGAAATGTTGACTTTTTGTAAAGTTGTATACAGTATATTGCCCACCTAGACTTGTCTCATGGCGCACCAGCGCGCCTCGGCACATCATTTGGGAACCACTGCACTATAGAGTAGTAGATCCCCAGGGAACCTTGTGTAACCGAAGAGCTGATCCCAGCCTGATGTAGAAAAACTGGGGATACCAAAGCAAGCGTAACATTAAGTCTGGGTAATCTATTCTAGAATCGAATGGGAAACACTAAATACCCCCCCCCCACCCCCACCCCTCTCCAAAGTTTGTATGCCTGTTAAAGCTATAGCCCATGATTGCAGAGTGAAGGGTTTGCCATCTGACAGTAAATTCAAATTATGCCAAATAGGGGAATGCTGCTGCCATTTTGGCTTGAAGCCCAGATATTTGCCATGTTTTGCATTGTGCACTATATTATTGGTCCATTCTGTGAAGCATACGTTCTATTATTTAGCCAAGATCCTGGAGCCTCAACCACTTTAACACAGGCATCCAAATTTTGTGCATAACACGAAGTGGTTTATGCAGAAATCAGTTCTTGTTGTTCGGAAGAAGAATTTGTCTTTATTATGTTGTTATTAATGGAAAGATTTGAATGTAGGTACTGTATACCCTGCCAAGATAGCTGTCGTTATGTTTTGATATGTACTTGATAATTGGCCATATGTTGAAGAAGTGGAGGAGGGGCTCACTATGCAGCATACGGTGCTCTATGTTGTACATACAAAACACATGCGCACATGCACACACACACATGCACATGCACGCATGCTTACTTGCAGACACAAACGGAAGCATGCAAGCACACACGGTCCATAACACATGCTCAGATGGCAGTACTTAACTGCCATCTGAGCATGGAGTAACTGAACCCCAAACCCTTTTTTTTTTGCTGAAAATCAATGTATCGGGGTATTAGGTAGTGCTGCTGATTAATTCAGCTGATATTTTTGTTTATTTTATTTTAGTATGTTTTTGGATCCGTGGTGGCTGTCCTCTAAACAGGTTGAACTCTTGCTATTGCATTTGAAACTAATTGACTGTTCATGGTACCAGTTGAAGTAAGGTACCATGCTTTTGTCAACAAGCAAACATTGAGCCATCCCTAACCTTAATTTATTGTCTCCGCCAGGCCGAAGGCATGGCGAGAGAGTATGTTTTACCCTCCGTCCGTCCGTCCGTCCGTGTGTCCGTCCGTCCGTGTGTCCGTCCTTCTGTCTGTGACCAGCTAATTTCCGCCACCGTTGGCCCGGTCGCTGTGAAACTGCTCTCACACACTCCCTGGATGCCACAGCAGAACCTCTGCCCCACATTTTTCAGATCAGCCTGTCATAGCGCCACCATGAGGCCGACTTTTGCAAAACACATTTTTTGCTATTACTCCTACAGATTTTGTCCAAAAAACACGCAAATCGGTACACAGTATCTCTATAGTCATGTGATCAACACGGATCTGTCTGATTTTCCATATTCCATCCTGATTGGCTAAAATTGGCTTCCAAAGTTTGCAGGATTGGTTCATTTTGAACAAAATGCCTCAAATCATGAACCCAGTGTGCGATGAAATTTTCCACAGACATTCCCACTTGGCCCAGGAAGAAATGCCACCCTTTTCACATTGGCCTGTTATAGCGCCACCAGCAGGTCTAATTTAGCAAACCACATTTTTGGAACAAAATGCCTCAAATCATGAAT
The DNA here is from genome assembly GCF_963454915.1 of Gymnoscopelus microlampas. Lineage (NCBI taxonomy): Eukaryota > Metazoa > Chordata > Actinopteri > Myctophiformes > Myctophidae > Gymnoscopelus > Gymnoscopelus microlampas. Next base: position 43,626,978 of record NC_139962.1, read on the forward strand.
GCAGTGTCTGATTGTCGTGCAAGGCCTAAGAAGAAATGCCACCCTTTTCACATTGGCCTATTATAGCGCCACCAGGAGGCCACAATAATCTACCTGACCTGGCGGGCCACCAGGAGGCCACAATAATCTACCTGACCTGGCGGAGACTTGTTTAATTTTGCAACCAAAGCACTTGGATTTTGCCATCTCATGTATTACTGAAGAGCACAAACTAACTGTGAGAACGCTTATTGTGTATATCTATTGTCATTAAACGGAAATGTGTCTTTCAGATTTTTCATATTCCATCCTGATTGGCTAAAAATGGCTTCCAGCGTTTGCAGGAGTGTCCTGTTTTGAACAAAATGCCTCAAATCATGAACACAGCATGCAGTTTCCATGAGATTTTGCACGCACATTCCCACTAGGCCGAGGAAGAAATGCCATTTGAATTTTCAAATCAGCCTCATGGTGGCGCTAAAACAGGCCGATTCGTGTTTTTATCTATAAATGCACCGATCTGTGTAAAACTTTGTATGCGCACTCCCTAAAGGTCATTGGCCTGCATTTTTCCTTTTATAGCGCCACCAGGAGGCCGACTTATGTAAAACTCTTTTTTTTTTATGACTCAGATTTTATCCAAATTTCACGCAAATCGGTACACATGATCTCTAAAGTCATGTGATCAAGACGGATCTGTTTGATTTTTCTGATTACATCCTGATTGGCTGAGATTCACATCCAAAGTTTGCAGTAGTGGCTTGTTTTGAACAAAATACCACAAAGCGTCCGATTGAGGATAAACTTTGCATGCACATTCACACTATGTTGAGGAACAAATGCCACCCTTTTAACATTGACCTGTTATAGTGCCACCAGCAGGTCTAATTTAGCAAAACATATTTTTGGAACAAAATGCCTCAAATCATTAATGCAGAGTACGATTGCCATGCAAGGCCTAAGAAGAAATGGCACCCTTTTCACATTTAGCGCCACCAGGAGGCCACAATAACCTACCTGACCTGGCGGAAAGCACTTTTTCTAGTTTGTTCTGTGTTTTGTTTTTGGCCTAAAACTATTTCCCAGACATCATGATAAGTGATGTCCAGCGTTGTCAAATCAATCATCTTCTCACTGAAGACTGAAGAAATCATTCAAAATGTGCTTTTCGTTGACTCATTTCAGGTATGTTGGAACACATCGACATGTTCTTGATCTTCTTCGGGCAAGAAATTAAACTTTTAAATGAAAAATGTGGCTCGTCATTGATTAAAATGTAGCAGCGTCATGTGATTAGTGTGAACGCCCGCCTGCCACCTCCCCCAAATTACCAGGTTCATGCCCGGATTTACAGAGGCCTATGTCTAAAAACATATTGAATGCAAATTATCTCTCTTACACACACCAACTAACAGCCACAAAATAACAGCCACAACACTACACTACCAACATAGTCGTAGATTCAACGTCGGCGTTTGATTCCACAACCTGAAAAAAAATACCTGGGAAAAAAGCAGCAGAGCAACATCTTTAACCACATCAGCACGCATACGACACAATCAGCATCCAACACCAACACCACAAGCAGCATCCAACAAACTGCAGCATGAAGCAGCTGCAGCATCCAGCAAAGGAAAAGGAAAAGAGGTTCCTACTTAGAGTCGTCTTCAGAGGAAACCCCCGGCTGGCCGAGGTCTTCGGTGGAGGCCGACGGCGGAGACCACCGAAGACACATACACACTGTCGTGGAATTCTGCATCAATGAAGACACATCATACACACTGTCGTGGAATTTTGCGTCAATCGGCAATCAATCCACGGTGGAGACCACCGAAGACCAGGGCCGTTGGCGCGGAGGAATCCCCCATGCAAACAAATCCATGGATAGAGAGATCTCCATCTCTAAGAAAGAAAGAAAGAAAGAAGGACAAACAAACATTAATTAAAGTGAGCAAATCTATAAGCTCGGCACATGAGCTTGTAGATCTGCTATTTCTTGAAATATCATTGAAAAATCATTCTGAAATGTACAGGGAGCCAGTGAATTGAGGCAATATGTTTACTGTATACGTATACTGTATCCTGTCACAACTGTCACAATAATCGTATCGCAGAGATTTTAATTTATCGTGAAATTGTCCTCCGTCATACACTAGGATGAATAAGCTTTTGTTAGGATGCAAATTCAGGACCACTTAAACGCTCTATACTTGATAAAAACTGACCTGTAAAGAGCGCATTTGGTATGCTCTTCTTTCACTCTACACAAATCGATTCGCCAAAAATAGCAAATCTACAAGCTCACAACGCGCTGTGAGCTTGTAGATCGGCTATTTTTGCTGAACGTTCCCCCCAGAATAGGGATGCTGAGGGTTCAAGTGGTTAACAAAAGTGGCATTAAGTCTTAAGCTTTTGATCATCTTGGAGAGCTGACAGATATTCAAGCACAGTGCCCCTAGGGGGCATCAACAAAGTATAGGCTACGCAACATCATTTGTATTTTCAATTGCTTCTAAAAGCAGATGAGATATTGACTAAAAAAACGCCATTTAGATTTATCAAAATATTTTCAACATTGCATTTTTACATTTTCTTAAAGGTAGGGTAAGTGATATTTTTGGGTTGAAAAAGTGTTTTGTTAAAAGGCTAAAGCACTATATTCTGATAGTGTGTTTGTTCAGTAACAGGAGTCTCCCAGTCTCTCCAGCTCTTTAATAAACAGAACATACATTTTATTTCAGGTACGGTAGGTGACAAAGTTTCAGCCAATCAGGAGATAGTGCCCATTTATTTAATTTGTATAGTGTTCCAGTTCCAATTGTGTCTGCTCATTTCTTTGTGTCATCACTTCCAATTTCACTTGTTTAATCTGTATCCTGTCTGAGTTCTCTATCCTGATTGGATAAAATCGGTATCTTGACCTGAAAATTCATTTTCTGTAGAGCTGGAGAGACATGGAGACTCCTGTTACTGAACAAACACTCTAAAGCAATGATTACTATCAGAATATAGAGCTATCTAACACTTATTTTAACCAAAGAAAATCACTTACCCTACCTTTAAACATTTGTATTACTGTAAATTATGCCATACTACTGACATAAAAGTAGAACAGCAGTTACACAATACAATGATAATGCCTAGATTGAGCATTGAGTAGTAGAACAATGGTTCCCAAACTGGGGGTCGGGACCCAAATTATTTTGGGGGTCCCCAGATGATTAGCTTATTGTGTAACATTATTTTCTCACTCAACAGTAAACAAACCAACATACAGTATAAGTGAATACAGGGTATTTGCACATTTTCTAAAGTTACAATTTAAGGACTTTTAAGACCTTTTTAATACCTCTAAAATGACAAATAAAAATAAACTAATAAACCATTACTGCGTCAGAAGTAGCCAACTATACTATAAAAAATGGTCAAACATTGGCTAAATTGTCAAATATTACAAGAAAGGCAGCATTTTTTTAAATAGCCGAACACCTTGCAGTGCGAAGCGTTGTGAGCTTGTAGTTGGGGCCTTGTAGCATGTGCCTTGTAGCCCCGAACCTAAGCTTTTCTTGGAGCCTAATCTTTTAGACCCCAAACCCAAACTTTTAATATATATTTGTTTTAAACCGAACATTTTTAACTCAAATCTTTTGCTTCTGGGGGATCCTACAAATGTATTCTAAATCCTAACATTTTTTTTTAAAAACGTATCCTGCTATAATATCAGTGGTTCTCAAACTTTTCTCATGTCAAAGGACCCCCATGTACTTGCCACCTGGCCATCAGTGCCCCATTATAACTTTCTGATTTTACTGTGTGTGCTGCTACTGTACCTCCAGCTGCTCGTCCAGCAGTAGTTGCATCACCAGTGTGCGGATGCGGCAGCACTTCGGCGGGCAGACTGAGGAGGGTGTGAACACGTTGTAGAACACCATGATCTGCACGTACAGTAGGTCAGCACGGGGTAGCGGGCGTGCCACGACCTGTTGCTCGCCATCTAGAGAGAGCAGAGAGGGGGTTTTATGTGTTATTGCACCTTTATTTAACCCATTAAAACCAGGAACGCATCTGTGTAACCACTTAAACCATCAAATATTGTACTACAATTATTTGAAATCTTTAGTTACTTGTAACTTTGTAGATATACATCATTACATGCATTAACCACTTTAACCACTTTAGCCCCATTTTATACCTTGGCTATTTGAAAATAGCAGATCTACAAGCTCACGACCGTTGTGAGCTTAGATCTGCTATTTTCTAACATTTTAGTACTTTTATTTGTGGTACTTTAAGTACATTTTGATACCAAATATGTTTGTACTTTTACTTAAGTACATTTGGAATTCCAGACTTTGAGTACTTTTTCCACTATTATGTGTCAATTTTGGGGTCCTATCATGAAAAAGTTTCAGAACCACTGAGCTAAGCCATTGGTTCTCATAGTGGGGTCCGTTGACCCCCAGGGGTCCTTGAGGGAGTTCTAGGGGGTCCCCAGCTACATGATGGATAGTTAGGAACCAAATGGGACCCTTATGGGTCTGCAACTCTGAGGGTGTACAAATGGAACCGGGTCCATATAGGTTCCATTTTGTACACTCTCAAATTAACATTGACTTTACAATATAAATTACGGTGCCAGAGATAGAAATTTCATTAAATGGGGGTCCGTAGCCTAAATGCATGTCAAACTGGGGGGTCCTTGAAATTAAAATGGTTGAGAATCACTGCTAGAGCTGTAAACAATCTTCTCTTATGGGGGTCCTGGCATATCTTTTCAAATGAGTGTCCGCGGGCTAATAAGTGTCAATTTGGGGGTCCTTAATGGGAAAGGTTGACACTAAGCTAACACACACCTGCAGTAAAACTCACCTGTTTGATGGATGGAGAGATAATTCACTTCTCTTTCCACAGTCTGCTCATAGTGTTTTAGCAGCTTTTTTTTCACCAGCACTGACAACTCTCGACGTCTATGTCCAGTAACGTTATATTAAGAGTTGTTTATTTCACTATAAGAGTCTTTTATTAATTCCAAACAAGCAGCGCTTGTAAACAAACCATCGTCGTGTTTGCTGGTGTTTGTGTGTGTGTGTGTGTGGGGGGGGGGGGGGGGGGGGGGGGGGGAGGAGAGCGCTAGCGCGGCAATAGAGCGTCGCAGTTCCCGCCCACTTCCAGTTGCCGGAAGTAAATACTCAATGCATTTTTCCCATTGACTTTTCCGAAAATATTTACATAAATTAATTTAAGCCAAGAATCAAGCTATCCAGGATGCTGGTGAATCATGACCATAAAACGTTTGATTCTGTGAAAAAACTTTTTTGAAAACGGCAAAACAAAGGGTATTTATTAAACATAGTATATCATATCATTAAATATAACATTTTAAAAAATCACAGAAAAAAAGGTTTTATGGTCATGATTCACCAGCATCCTGGATGGCTTGATTCTAGGCTTAAATTCATTGATATAAATATTTTTGGAAAAGTCAATGGGAAAAATGCATTGAGTATTTACTTCCGGCACCCGGATTCTGTGCAACTGCGATGCTCTATAGGAGTAGCCTACTCAAATCAGAGTGGAGAACAGCAACGTCACGCTTTGATGTCACCGCAAAAGGGTACAAACAGACATGTCCGTTCGCGACGGAACGAACGGCCGGAAGTCCCATCCACTCCCATGTTAAAAAAAAAAACGGAAAGACGGACGCGTTTCGTTTCCGTTTTTTTTATAACATGGGAGTGGATGGGACTTCCGGCCGTTCGTTCCGTCGCGAACGGACATGTCTGTTTGTACCCAAAGACGGCAAGATCTAAGGGGCTCCTAATACGCTCGTTACCCGTGTTGCCATGTCTGCTTATAAATGAGCATTTTATTTATTTATTTTTTTAAATTGTAGTCACTTCATTGGGCTTGCTTTCTAATGTTTTTTAAACCAGTGGTTCCCACATTTCTTTCATGGCAAGGACCCCCAGATTAATATGTATTTGTCGCAGACCCACATCTGAAAATATGTGGTGCCAGGGACCCCCATACAAGATTTGTGTTGATAAAATGTTTAAAAAAAAACTGAATATCTAACTTTTTTCCAAATATTTTTTGAAAATAGCAGATCTACAAGCTCACAACGTGTCATGATGTGACACGTTGTGAGCTTGTTGATCTGCTATTTTCAAACAGCCGATGTAAAAGTGGAAATATAGCCTAGTTGCTTCTTTTGGGCTTGTTTTTATCGACACGGCCGCTTGTTTATTTTGCAAAATCTGGCAACTGATAACCTGCATTACACCAAGGTATATAAAAAGAAGGTACGAACATCTACGTCATGAGAGTCAATGAGAGCCAATGAGAGCCAGGTGGACCAGTTTAGAACAAACGTACTTTGGGCTTATTTTTGCTTGTAAAATTTGGTTGTGTGGGTTGTGGTTTCTTGGGCTTAGTTGCTCATTTGGGCTTGCTTCACAATTATAAATTTAAATTATTTTAACCAGTGGTTCTCAAATATTTTCATGTCATGGACCCCAAAATTAATATGTATTTGTCCCCTTACCCCCATCTGAAAATGTTTTGTGCCAGGGAGCCCCGTACTAGATTTGTGTTGTTAGAAGGTTTCAAAAATGATTTACATTTTTTATTATATTCTATACTATATTTAATAACTACCCTTTTTTGCGGTTTTCAAATATGTGTTAACACAGAATCAAATGTTTTATGGTCATGATTCACCAGGAGCCTGGATGGCTTGGTTCCAGGCTTAAAATAATGTATATAAATACATATTTTTCGGAAACCTCTATGGGCTGAATGAATGGGCTTTCTATATGTGGAACCACAAAATGGGGCCTCTCAATGACTACAGCTAATGGATATTTTGTGTGTGGTACATATTTGACTTTTTTTTTCATTTATAGTTGTGTTCACTCTTGTGTTTCAGGTATTAAACAGGTGTGCAGTTACGTTGACATTTGAATACACCTGAATGAAAGAAGGAAACAGAATGTACATGGCAACACGGCCCGTTCTAGACCACACAAAACCCACCGTGGTGTGGCTGGATGTGGCGCTCAACGCCATTTTAGACGTGGTAAGTGAACGTTGTGTTTTCAAGGCATTAATTCTTCCCAATTGACACGGGACAAGACAGAACAAAGTGATGGCAGAGAGAGTAAATGCCACACGTATCACCTGGTACAGCCTGATGCAGATGCAGTTATGTGACTGTTGAGTTGATAATAATAATAATAATACCTGACATTATTTTAGGGCTTTTCTAAGTAGCCCACTCAAAGTCCCTTTAATTAACAAATTAAGCCATAACCCCTCTGATGATATTTTATGTTACTACTACAAATTTGGTCCAAACATCATGCAAATCGGTACACATTATTTCCATAGTCAAGTGATCAACAAGGTTGCGTCCGATTTTTCAAATTCCATCCTGTTTGGCGAATTCCGAACATTGCTGGCCCTCAATAACCTTCCTGACCTGGCGGAGACCTGTGCTCCGAGGAGCACTTTTTCTAGTTTTAGTATGTTTTTGGATCCGTGGTGGCTGTCCTCTAACAGGTTGAACTCTTGCTATTGCATTTGAAACTAATTGACTGTTCATGGTACCAGTTGAAGTAAGGTACCATGGTTTTGTCAACAAGCAAACATTGAGCCATCCCTAACCTTAATTTATTGATACCTTTTTTCACGGTCAGGTTGCATTTTATGAATTTTCAGAGAGGAAGCAAAACCATGATATTTACAATAGTTACGCTTCAGATAAATTCACTCCTAAAACTGTGGCTAAACTAAAGCAGCACAGTGGTTAACAGAGTGCTTTTTTTGGAGGGGCTGGACCTATAAAAGCAGATATTTCTGACTGACTGATTGA
>NC_139962.1:43639829-43657329 GCF_963454915.1 Gymnoscopelus microlampas
TTGCATTTAGGACGTAGGAGTGATTCTGATTCACGTAGGAATGAAACACTTTGACATCACAGTGTCTTTGCTCAAATATGACTCTGTCAGGCTCAACTGTTTATGATGTTTGGCCTTCATGTACAGTATGTGATTACTATCTGGTGTGATGACCCACCCCTTGTCTGTTGGCTTTGCTCTGTTTTTTCTTTTTTTTGCAAGTGATTGGTCAGCAGAAGTGGATGCATCATCAGAGGCAATTGACTGTGCCTGTGGTTGTGACAGGCTGGAAGAGGACTGCTGTCGTAACTCTGACTCTCTTGCTCTCTGCTCAAGCAGGGATTTTCTTTTACCCATTCATTGTTTTCACCCTTGTTTCTCTATGTACTGTGGCTGTAGTTTGTCTCCCCACCCCCAATTTGTACGACCTTAGTACGACCCTCCTCAGCCCTGACATGGAAAGCACACATGATTACAAACGACTCTAAGCACACTCTTCACTGCCACTTTACTCTATACTCACCTTCCCTCTGATCATAGATACTTGAAGTTCGGGGCGTGACGTAGCGTCCACTTCGCATCGCACATCCACCTCACAGCTACGTTGCATCAGTGATCCAACTGATATGGCCATATATGGAGATCTCTATCTATCATTGGCTGCAGGAGAACAGGGTAATTATTTAATTTAACTTACTTGCTTTAATTACTAAGAAAAATACTGCTGCTTATTTCAATTCTTCAACGTGTTGCGCTGCGCTCTCGGTGTGTTCGTTATCAACTCACTACCCCTACCCCATTGTGTACAGCCCTGTAGGTACTCACGCAAGGTGTGTGTGTGAGAGAGAGACCATTTTGTCAAAGTAGCCCAAAGTCGCTTATAATTAGCGGACATGGCAACACTAAGCGTGCATTCTTCAACGTGTTGAGTGTGTGTGTGTGTGTGTGTGTGTGTGTGTGTGTGTGTGTGTGTGTGTGTGTGTGTGTGTGTGTGTGTGTGTGTGCCAGTGAAAAGGGGAGGGGCTGGATCTGTTTTTCAAAATCTTGACGATTTTGACGTTGGAGCATGCGGAAGTGAACTGAAAAAGTATTGGGTAATAATTAGTTTCATATTAACTGTACATCGTGCAATGTACGACGAAGGTGGAAAAGTAGATGGTAACCTACTGTAGGCAGAGCCATGAGCGATTTTTGTAGAAGGTTGGGAGAGAATTGGACAACTGCTTGGCTCTGATCTAGTAGTCCGCGCGCATAGAGGCCAGACTTGAATTAGCATAAAAACAGGACTCTTGTTACAGAAGGGATCGCCTCAGCAAAAGCTCTACCACAGGTAATCCCCCATATAGAAAGTATACATGTGTGTGATGCCTGTGCAATTTACATTTGCAGTTTTATTAGCGCTGCCAGCGTGGCGACAGATTATATTAGACTTTGTGTGTCTGAGTGTCTGTTGAAAATTTCTGCAAACCAATCAGTTGCAAAACTTTTGTGCACGCTGCCAGCAGGCCAAGGCAGTTTGTGAATGTATCACCACAGACCTACCGTCCCTCCAGAGTACAGGAGAGGCCTGTGATGTCCCTGTTCAAACGGACATTCTTCCATGGGCTAAACATACAGGTCTGTGTATGTGGGTGGTGATTTTATTGATTCAACCTATGCCCTGGTGCATAGTAACATCCGCCCCCAGGCTATCTTTGCATCAAGATGGATCTTCCACATGTAGTTTATTGCACAGATGTTTCCTTGCATGTTCCTATATTTGTTATGTTTCCTGTAATGTTAAGCTTAATTTATACTCCATTGTGCAAGGGTGTAGATTGCCAAAAAGAAAAGATCCACAAGCTATCAACACATTTTATCATGACAGTGATAGCTTGTAGATCTGTTCTTGGAACCTGACATGGAGTGAAGATGCTGGACAAAAGGTTGCCACAGCCTTTCTCGGGTTCACGTGAAAGCAGGTAGCCTACAAACAACCTTCAACAAAGTCTGAGGCTGAATGAGCAACTTCTGCCCCTAGTTCCTGTTTATGCATTAAATTAGAATGTTATATATTTGTTATTCACATATTATGGTAATACGAGCATATATGATGATTACATGCAGAGTAGAGGACACTATAAATCTGTCAAGTTGTGAACAGAGGGTCGAGGCAGAGTCAAGTTCAACTGTTGCTAATTTAAACTCTGTCACTTTCCCTGTGTATGAACATCTTATCAGGACAGACTGACAAATTGTTGTTTATTGTCAAAAGCAAGAATATAGTGAAGAGTCTACAGAGGGACAAGGCATTCAAGCTGTACTTTCCACCACAGCTTCAAACTCGGCCATATCTCTTAGCAGGGAGTATCTCATGTTAACAGACCTTTATGTCTTCATGCCTTCATTTCTTCTGTTATGCGGCCCCCTCAATTGGCTCTGATGAACCATCCAGTTCTGCTAAACCAGTCACCAGCTAAAATAATCAGTAGGACAAGCACACAAGGGGTGGGACGCCCGTCACAATATAGGTGACTGTGGTCACACCAATATTTCACCACTCATTCATCTGCACTGAGAAACACACAAAATGTGAGGCCTATTTTCGCCTCACACAGAGTTCAAGCCAGCTGAACTTTGACCTGCTGGCTTGCTCTCAACGTGTTGCGTTGTGAGCTTGTAGATCTGCTATTTTCAGTGCGTGACACAGTCGTACAACGGAGCATAAATTAAGCTTTAGAACGTTGCAGAGAGAGAATTGCAGAGATCTGAATTTCACCCTACCACTTCTGGTCTGACCGCACCACAAGGTAGGTGGAAGCATAAACAATAGTAGACGGCTATCCATCAATCATATTTCATTGCAGGAGACAGACCTTTTGTGTGTGTTTGTGTGAGTGAAGCCAGAGAAAAAAGGGCACTTTAGCCCTGATCTCTCACCAACACCCTCTATATAAATATGAAGAAAGGGCCCTTAGGTGTGGGTAGTGTTACACACTCACTTTATATGGTGCAAAAAAGAGGAAAAAGGGAGCAACATCCTGTCAGAATATCAGCTACTGAAACAGTACCCGTTCCCTTTTTTGTGAATGAGAGGCCGGGTCTGAGTGCCAGTGAGGGTTGTATGGCGTCGTGGTCGGGTGGAAAACTTCTATGTCCAAAAAGGTTACTTTTCAGGAAATTGGGAAAAAAAGAGCCTGTCTTCCAATGGATCCATTGTAGTTATTATTTAGTCACAAGCTCTTTTTAATACTTTTCATTGGTTAAATATTAAGAAAACCCACAGACACACTTCAGCCACTTTTAATTTCAGGCATTTTTCAAAAAATAGTAAAAATAGCGCGTTGTGAGCTTGTAGATCAGCTATTTTTGCTACTTTTACGTGACACTATCGTATGACATTAGTAGGGCATTCATTTCAGAAAAATGAAATTAAAAAGTTGAAATATGGAGATACAAGGTTTCTGCCCGACAGCGACGATGGTCTGCTGCTTTTGTGAATGGGAAGAGGCCCACTGGCTGATAATGATTTGGTGTATAGGGTGACGTCTGCTGGGATGCTGCAGGTTTTTTTTGGTGGGCTGGGGGAGGACAGGGGTTATGATGACTGGCTGTCTGCTTCCTGCTACTAATCCAGCACATTAGCTGTGTGTGTGTGTGTGTGTGTGTGTGTGTGTGTGTGTGTGTGTGTGTGTGTGTGTGTGTGTGTGTGTGTGTGTGTGTGTGTGTGTGTGTGTGTGTGTGTGTGTGTGTGTGTGTGTGTGTGTGTGTGTGTGTGTGTGTGTGTGTGTGTGTGTGTCACTCTATTTATAGCTCGGCCAGGATGTGAATAGACCGTCCAGTCTCACCTTTCATACCAATGGTAATTTTAGTCCCGATTCACTTCCATGTGTCTCCTCTCTCCTTCACTGCGAGGGCTGATAGGATATAGGTTAGAACACTCAATGCTGGCCCTCTGCTGCGTGTGCTGTAAATCCTCTATTCTATACATTCCAGAAATGTATGTATGTATGTATGTATGTATGTATGTATGTATGTATGTATGTATGTATGTATGTATGTATGTATGTATGTATGTATGTATGTATGTATGTATGTATGTATGTATGTATGTATGTATGTATGTATGTACGTACGTACGTACGTACGTACGTACGTACGTACGTATGTATGTATGTATGTATGTATGTATGTATGTATGTATGTATGTATGTATGTATGTATGTATGTATGTATGTATGTATGTATGTATGTATGTATGTATGTACATATGTATGTATGTACGTACGTACGTACATACCTACATTGTGTATGTATAGAGAAACAATGAATGAATGAATACATTATTATTTTCATTTTCATGTCAAGGTTTAAGTCGATCGGGTCCAGCACTGGACCGGCCTGCTCCCAGCGGGCACACGTATCTCGCAATACTTGCCGGGTGTATTGTTGAGGACCCCCGGAAGTGCACTATTGAGTGTGAAGTCCACTGGATCAGATGTTCTCCAGAACCGGCCTGGTAAGGGCACAAGAAAAGTTAATTTAAAACCTAATAGTCATCTAAACTTTGTCACACTGGTCCACAAACATGTATTAAAAAAGTATACTTTTCAAACGGTTTTGCCACATCATATGGGTACTGTACATGAAAGGTTACTTTACACACACAGCACACCGACACATGCATACACAAACCACGCAAAAGCATAATTGCCATATCTCGAGGAAAAAAAACATCTGAAAATATATACATATTTATAGAAGTGAAAAAAAAGTCTTTTAACTTTTTTTTTTTTTTTTTACTGTTCATAAAAATGCCCACCAAAATGGTTTGTTGTGAACTGTGATATCTTCAGACTGCCACTGTGGCAGGGGCTCTGAGGATGCCCAGCTGCAGGGTAGCTTATCGTCTGTGCCCCTCTTCATTAACCAGCCAGATATTTACTGTACAGGTTTATTTTATACACCGCCATTTCTGTTGACACAGCATACCTTTTAACGCCTCTACCCTGGAACTTCCCCTCTTGGTTGCATCTGTAGTGGATTAATAAAATAAAAAGTAAAACAAACTTTAGAGGAACTTCTGCGGCTTAAATCTTCTAATCGTGTAGGTGGGCGGGGGGAATTGATATCGGTCCCCACCTACAGCCTAGGAAGACCACCGAGAGCTCTCTCCTGTTTGTGTCACACTTAAAGTGTAGGTGAAGGGAGAAGCATGCCATACATAGTAGACATACTGTATGGTATATGCACACACACATTGTCACAGACACACACACACACACACACACACACACACACACACACACACACACACACACACACACACACACACACACACACACACACACACACACACACACACACACACACACACACACACACACATATGCACACGTGCACGTATGCATGCGTACACACACAAAAGTACATGAAAAAGCCAGCAATCCCATTTGCTAATATTGACATGGGTGTCCCCGTTCAATCCTGTTACAGGGATTATTGTCTATAGAGATCCCATTTCATTAGGCTAAAACACACACCCTGGGTGCATGCTGGGACCGCTGCAGGAGCCCCAGCCTTTTAGCCTCTCTGCTAGGCTGATTGTGAGAGGGGAACTCTGTAAATGGTTTTACTGTGGATCAGTGAGGGCGCTTCTGAGTGCGTCCCAATCGATACGCAGACATAACCAACTTTAACTGTATAGGTGGCTGTGGCATAAGCAATGCAGGGCCTTACAAACAACAGCACACCAGAGGGTACAGTCGTCCAGACGGCCAGACGAGCGTGCAGTATGAGGTGGCTAAATATCCCACTAACCCATCCTTATAACTCTGCTCTTTTGAATGATGTCCAAAATGCACACACACACACACACACACACACACACACACACACACACACACACACACACACACACACACACACACACACACACACACACACACACACACACACACACACACACACACACACACACACACACACACACACACACACATATACATACAGACACACACCCTCCCAATGGCTCAGGTCCAGATTATGTATTGATTTTTGATATGAAAAGCTCATTACATAAACAGAAACAGCAACACAAAAAGCCGGTGAACCTTTGCATAAATCCTTTAATTGAATTTCCACTGCCGGTGGTTGGAGGTTCTCGTTTTAATTGAATCCATTGCTGCTGTTGTGATTTGCATGCACAGGAGTAGGGCCTGTCCCAGATAAAGTGCCATTGATCCTTATTAAAGCTCACCTCTGGGTGCGCCGTGGACTAACAGGGAAAATGAAATGTGTTCATGGCGCATATACTTACTGCCCGCAAGGCAGGACTGCTGGAACCAAGAACAGAAAAAAGGAGTGGTAGAGAGATAGAAAGTACAGAAAGTATCGTGAAATTGATTTGTTAAATCATCTCCACGTTGGTAATCTTTTATCAAGCATAAAGTGTTTGGTGGCACTGCCAACGAATACTCTTGGCACTTTATTTGGTGGACGACAAAATATTGCAACCCTTTGTAACCCTGTCTCAGTTTACATTGCAAGAATCAGGCAAGTTTGAATGATACATTACATTTTAATTTACATTCTGTAGTTTCTCACCTGCTCTTTAGCAAAGCAGTCTGTTTCCACAACTAATTTATATGACGTATAAAACTCCACCTGTTGCCCTGGCAGTGCACCGAGCGAGGATGTGAAGTGTGTTGATTAGATATCCGTCCTGATTTGGCCGGTGATTTCATGTGAGATCGATCCACTGATTGCTGGGCATTGATCAGTGCTTTCTCTCGGTTCAGAGGAGGGCATTAGTGACACTCATTGTTCTCATCGGATTCCCTGCTGAGGAGGATACAACAGTAACTTATCAATACGTCCTCAATACAAGCTGGACAAGCAGTCCAATATTATGTGCAGGCCCCTGCTTTGTTTGTCCGTGTGTGTTTTAAGTGGCTGGTTTTGCTTAAAGTCCTCTTCGCCGTGTCCCCTGGCGTGGTTTAAATCCTTAAAAAATAATCTCTGTTCAATAAATGTTCATGTCAAGTATTTTGTCCCTACTAAGAGCTTTAGACTATAACTATTACCTCATTTAGTATAGCAGGATCTATGTATATACTAATGTGGCATGCCCCCACAATCCCATTTATCCCATGTTATAATCAATAATAATAATAATCATCCCTACACGTTTGGTCCCCCAGAATTTGAGAACACTCAAACAGAAACACCAGTCGGGACAAATTCCCCACACCACACCACACCACACCACACCACACCACACCAGCGCACTGGTGTGGTGTGCACTGCAGAGAATACATGCACTGCAGAGAATACATACATATAGTCAATTAGTCACTTTCTCATTGACCAGTGCAGTCTTTAGTGAGGATCTACAGTAACTGCCATTCAGCCTGTGACATCACATCCTGTCAGAGATGTGTGGCCTGTATCCTGAGTGGCAAAAAAACATTTAGTTGTACAATATATGCTACAACTAAATGTGGCATGCACCAGAAGTTTTGTGGGTAAGCTTAAACAAAAATAATAATAATAAAAAACAACTACATTTTGGGGGGAGTGTGTCTTTAAGCCAATACTTGGTCACACTGGGGTGTCGCTTACAAAAAAATGTTGTTCTTAGTCACTGTTGTTGTAACCTACTGACTCACCTGCCAGTGAGGAGCCCCCACCGCACTCCCTGCTTACAGGTGCCGCCCCAGCCTGGAGTACGTGCAGTGACAAATAATCACCCTCCCCGCCCGGCTTCTCTCCCCCGAACACGGGCTAATTGTGTTCGTAAGATGCTCGACAAAGCCAGATAATATATGCACTGCAGTAATATATTTTCAAGTCGTGTTATTAGTACAATTGTTAATTGCATTATAGTATAAATTAGGCTTTATTGCCCACTAATGGGTCTAAAGTCTCAGTGAGGATAAGGGGTTTCCCTTTTCTCTTTCCCTGGTCTCTCCCGCTCAGCATTTGCTACTTCACAGACTGACTGTGAAGTATTCATGAACAGATTGAATTAAATCAATGGGGATTAACCTCTAACCCCATCCACATACTTATACATCTGCCACCAGCTTCCCCCGATATTTCATCAGTTTTCAGCCCAAACCTTGAGACTTACTCAATAAGACACACAACGCTAATTAATTTCAAGTGCACACATGCAAGTGAAAGGCAAGCAGGTGAGAGCGTGCACAGGTGTACGCGCGCACGCACGCACACACACACACACACACACACACACACACACACACACACACACACACACACACACACACACACACACACACACACACACACACACACACACACACACACACACACACACACACACACACACACACACACACACACCGTGCATACAAATATGATGCACCAAAATATATGCCTACAAAGAAAGTGAGACTTAAGGTAGCTTCTCATTTCCATCGGCTGTCTGTTCCATCGATGGAACTGAGAAGCACATTATTTGGGTTTTCACAGAGATGGATTGAACAGCTCCGCTTATATGTTCCATTTATCTGTTCTCTATATCTATGCTATAGTAGCCAGGTTATTCCTAGGATTTCTGACTATTTTACACGCACGCACGCACGCACGCACGCACGCACGCACGCACGCACGCACGCACGCACGCACGCACGCATGCACACACACACACACACACACACACACACACACACTCACACATAAAGAGAGGAGTTGCCCAGAGGAAAGGACGACATTCGAGTCAATACAGCTGAATGTTTCTGCTGAGTGGACTTTACTGTGCGTGGGGATTAGCACTGTGCCCAGGGGACAGACAGCCGTCCAAACCTCATGTCCCTCTGCATGTGTGTGTCTGTCCAGACAGTGTGTGCATGTGCATCAAGTGTGTGCTTGTATTTGTCCCACATCAAGTTAGGGAGGTCATGATATATATCACATACCACATATAGATGGACAGGTTTAAAAAAAAAACATCTTCAAAAATAGAGAAAATAGACGATATACAGTACAAGCTCACAACGTGTCACATTGCAACGCGTTGTGAGCTTGTAGATCTGCTATTTTCACTATTCATCATATGACAAAGTATATAGGGCTTAAGTGGATAACCCGAGGCCGATAGCTATGTACAGTACAGCACAGTAAATGACAGCTGCCAAGTAAAATCCTCAGTGTTCATTTAACCCTTAAGGGTCCATTCGTGCACTCTCAGAGTTTCAAAGGAATACATTACGGTAACGCTGAGGATTTCTACAGTGCGGTAGTGCAAGCCAGAGGTCAATGGGAACAGTGACCTCTAGCCTTGTTTGAAGTGGTCTCTGACATGGTAAAAGGTAATGCCATTACTGTAGAGCGCAAATAGGTTTACATAATACCATTTGTAATTGTGCGTGGACATGTATGGCAGACTGACTTTTATGGCGCCATATATTCAGCGCGCCCACCTGCAAATGGCTGCATGCTGTGGCCTCGGAGCCCCGGAGCACTCAGGTAATAAAAAGTAAAAACCCACAGGGAAATGTGTGTTGTACAAACATTAGCATAAGCAAATTGTCTTCCTGACTCACAAATAAGTGGTGAGATGCAGAATGTACTGTAATTCCATAAAATATGTAGCTACTTGCGTTAGGCTTGGGGGGCTTTTATTGTTAATCTGGGTGTTAAATTACACGTACTGTAGGCCAAGTGTAGTAGAAGCAAAAAGAATCATCACGCTTAAGCCTGATTCATACTTCATCGTACGACTGTGTTGCTCGCCGAAAAGAACAGATATGCAACAACAAATATGTGATCCATTACATTGCATTTTTATTTTGAAGATACATTATTTTCAGCAGGCAACTCGACAAAGTATAATTAGGTTACAGTAGGTCTGTGAAGATAACACTGGTTCAGTGTGTTCAGTATAGTATATTATGTAGTATAGTATCCCTTCACAGGGGTCTCCCCATCTCTCCAGCTATTTAGTAACCAGAAAATAAATGTTCAGGTCGGTATGCCAATTTCGTCCAATCAAGAGAGAGAACCCCGCAAAGATAATTGATTAGCTTTAGTTTTATAGTGTTCCAGTTCAAATATTTTCTTTTTTTTTTGTTTCATAATTTCCAATTTCACTTGTTTATCCTGCATCCTGTATGAGTTCGCCTTCCTGATTATATGAAATGTTTATTTTCTGTTTACTAAAGACCTGAGTGAGAAAAATACAAATAAATCACGCTTACTTAAGCTTGAAAATGCAATGGCTTCATCCTCAGATTTATACCAGCTTATCAAAAGGTGTAGAAACTACAGCTAAAACATGAAGTCAATTTTGCCACAAACCTTACATGTTGTCATCCAGTTTGTGCACACTATAACTTCTTCACAAAATCACTAGTAATACAAGCATCATACACAGATTATGGCAAGATATGACATGTATGAGTGCAGTGGTTCTCATCTATGTCACCTTGAGATTTGATGTATAAGACATTCTCTTCTCACCTCTGCTCTATTGGTCATTCTCCTTGTCTCTCCTTATGCTGACCCTGCCCCTCCAATAACGCATGTATTGAGCATACATGTAAAGAATAGCCATACTACCTAGGCTACCAACTGCCACCATCGATTTAACAGTGTCGTGGTGGATGGAAAGACAAAGTGGGAAGAGGTGTTGTAAATCAAAATGATGTGACTTGAATGAGCATCAGTTTTCAATTGTGTAGGGGATTAATGATTTGTTAATACCATTGATTCCTCTCTTTTTCATTACAACCATTCAAGGCTCTCCGTCATTGCAGAGGCTGCTTGGTTTGCCTTCTTGTTACCACTGGTGCTGATATCACTGCTGGTTTGGACAGATTGGATAGAATCTATGGAAAGAAAATGTCATAATTGAATATACTGTAGATGAGGGTCATGATCCATCGTTGTGCTCATCAGCAAGTGTGAACATGTGAAATGCAATGTAATACTGTATCTTCATCAAAACCCTACAAGGAATTACAAGTTCTTTAACCACTTCAGCCCTGTTTTATACTTCTTTATACAAAGGTTTTGTGCGGAAATAGCAGATCGACAAGCTCACAACATGTCTGTCGTGTTGTGATGGGTTTTCAGCTGCATGGTAGATTGTCTATTGTCTATTTTCACAAAAAGACAGACAGACAGACATTTATGGCAGTACTGCAGTATATAACACAGGACAGGTACAGAAAAAAGAGGGTTGAAAGTGGGTAATGAGTGCTAGTCTGGTTACTGGTATCATCCATATTATATTAGTTGTAGATCTGAGGGATCAAACTTGTAACATGGAGGCTATGTTGACAGCAACAGCATTCTATCTCCAGGGCCAATTCAATGTGTCAGTCGCCCCACCTGGCACAGAGTGGCAGCAGTTGGCCTGACAGAATAGGAGAAATAAGCCATCCCTAATGGAGGCAAATAGAGGAAATGTGTTCCATCAGAAGCGATTAGCGCTAATTAAGCCCTTTTTACGCCTGGATGCCTGGCTTTAATATGCATGCTTGCGTTGTATAAAGCATTCACCAAGAGTGCTTTCTGTTTCTCAGAAAAACTGAATAAAAAAAACCAGTAGGATATATGCAAAATAAAAAATATACTATATTTATGTTTAAAATAAAAATGGAAAGCATGAAACGGAAGGGGGAAAAAACAAGTAGTAGTATTTTTTTTCTTTAACCTTTATTTACCCAGGGTAGTTTTGCTGAGTACAAATGTTCTTTTTCAGCATCGACCATACAGTTGCACTCATTTACACCTGGGAGCTGCCCAGTGCAGCCACAGTCATATACTGTACTGCACTGTTGGCCACTGACCAGCTCCACTGGAGCAGTTGGGGTTTGTGCCTTGCTCAAGGGCACTTAAACAGAGGGTGTTGGGGAGGGTTGAGTGTTACTCATTAACTTCCCTAACCCAGGTTTCTTCCCACTGTTCCAGGGGGATTGAACTGGCAACCTTCAGTCATAAACAAGCTCCTGTAACGTTTAGTCCACCGCTAGAGTCAGCAAAGCAAAAAGAAATATAGCATAGTCCAGTCCATGCCAAGGACCCCAAATAGCCATTGTCTCTGCGCATACCCCCCTGCTCCCTCCATTGCAACGAACAATGAAAATAGCAATGCAACACTATTTTGGAAAGAAATTGAACATTTTTGACAATAAATCACATGCCCAAAATAGGGACACTATTGGTTAAACTTGCACAAAAATCATATAAATTAAATGTAAATTTACCCCCCCTCCCCACGGGGTCATGCACGGCCCCCACTTTGAAAACCACCAGCCTACTCTCTGAAAACCCCACCTCAACGTCATCTCCCCCTGCTGTCAGTGTCTTCAGTGTCTGTAGCCAGTGTTGAGTGTCCCCCTAACAGTCCCTCACTAACAGATGACTGATTGTGCTTCTGTACTCTGTGTGGCCGCCACCTCGCGCTGCTCAGTAGCACATCAAAGAGCACACAAGTTCTTGCTGGGCAGCTGTTGTTAGCCAGGGCTCCACCACCGTGCACACACAGCCACGTCCTTTCAAGCAGACACAGAGAGCAAGTCATAATCCTGCACTCTGAGTGGAGAAAACACCTACATTCCCTCAGAACGGTACTGTCATTTTGGTTATGTCTGCCGTGGCCTGCTGGGCAACAGAGAGGATCAAAAGTGTGTATTGTGGGTCCCCAAAGATTAAACTGTGACATTGAACAATAGCTTTGAGAATTAGATTGGTGTGACTTCATCAAACGTCTTTGTATCCTAGAAACCGCTTAAAAGCTTTTCCTGCACAGTAGAATCCTCTGTGTTAATTTAACTCTGAAGAGTGTACAAATGAAACCCATAACATGTGTACACTCTTCAGAGTTACAAAAAGATAATTTAGAAAAATAAAATGTGTATGCAATAGTAATATTATCACCTTAACAAACTCTTTTATAGTCAGGAGACTACTTCAGGGTTAACTTTGAAAATATGTTTTGGAACAGGAACAAGCTAATTTCCACTTCAACATGCTTTGTTCGTCACAAAAAGTACAGTATAACTAAATAATAGATAAATAAATAAATGAGAAGAAAAAGTGTGTTCTTTCACCTGGCAGTGATGTGTCAGTGCTCATAGCGGTTATTAACTCCTCTCTTTTGATGAAGGCTGCATTTTCTGCCCTCGCTAAGTGCACACTGAGACACTTGATTAATCACATTTGGGGAAGCGAGATTTGGAATGAAAGAAGGCCTGTCAACCCCTCAGAGGTTCTGTGGTCTTTCTTTCTTTCTTTTTTTCTCTTTCTTTTTCAAAGTGGATTGTTTTGTTCACCGCTGCATGCTGCCGTACCAGGCGTGGGGTCTTTCAAGTACCCCCGCCCCAGTTAAGACAGCAGCAGGGAGACGTTGCCCCCCCTATTCTGGAATTACAACTTTCTTAAAAAGACTCATATTCTCCTGTCCAGCCCATGGTTAAGAGATCAAAGACGCGTCTGATTTTGATGCCTTTGAATCACAGAAAGATTTAATTGAAATAAAAAGGGGGGTGGGACTCAGGCTTAAACGGTCATGAAACCCTAGGCCGATTTTATAGGTTGTTTTCCTGTTCTGGTAGAAAACTACAGAGGGGTAAAAACCAGAGTAGGCTGACCTTACAGTACAACATGATGTAAGTAACGCATCTGCAGCTAATAATATTAATAATGGGTGTATTCGATTTAGGTGTGTCAATATGCAAGCATTGACAGCAGTCGACAGTATATGGGAAAACAAACTCCAACATCAGCCTAAGGTTTCATGTCCCTTCGACAGGATAACTTGGATTTGTTGCGGCTTCTTGCTTTATGTCAAGGCTCTCAAAATGTCAAGTGAAAGTACAGTTTTACTTCCTGTGAGTTCCCACTTCACATTATGCATCTTACGCAATTTGAAAAATAAAGTGTCTAAAAAATTATTCATGAACATTATCAACCGAGAGGGATTTTTCCTCATTAACTGGCAAAATGTCCTTCAAAAGAAATGTTACAAGTAACTGCAAATCGTTGCTATAATCCTACATAACAATGTGCCCCTACACAGTAAAATCCTCAGTGTTAATTAATCCACTCGCAATTCCGAGCATGTATAAATGTAACCAAATGGACCCGTAAGAGTAATTTTGTACATGCTCTGAGTTAAATGATCAGGATTTTACATTGAGGATTTTACGGTGTAATAATGCTAGAACTCCATCAATTCTTGCCTTGCACTGTGGCCTTCACCCCCCCTGCCATCCCTGCCACTCCTGAGCAGTCTGTGGTCTTGCAGCAGGGATAAGGCATAGAGGCGGCACAAGCCTGCCAGGATGGTGTGTGTGCCAACAAATATCAAGGCTGCGTGAACACATGCAGTGCAGAGAGGGCAAGGGCAGCAGCTCTGTGGGAGAGAACAGAGCAAGCTGACCACCACACAGACCAGTGGTGTTAAGGCAGTGAGTGGCACAGATACTGTACGCAGTCCTTTAACTCTGAGTTACAAATGGATAAATTGACACTGGGGATTTTGCCAAGTTCAAATGAATGCCGTTATTCTGCAACGCCACGGCTAAGCTGCTAAATTCTGTGACATATAC
Organism: Gymnoscopelus microlampas; assembly: GCF_963454915.1. NCBI lineage: Eukaryota > Metazoa > Chordata > Actinopteri > Myctophiformes > Myctophidae > Gymnoscopelus > Gymnoscopelus microlampas. Next base: position 43,654,370 of record NC_139962.1, read on the forward strand.
TGTAGGCTACTATACATGGTCCCTCAAATGGCATAATTCATGTACAAATTAACTTTTGACAGATGAGAAGAGAGCTCATCAGTTCAAAAACACTCCATTAACAATAATACAAATTATAAGTTCTACTCCAGTGCAAACTTTTCCGGAGTGCAAAGTGCAGACTTTTGTTTTGTTGTATTTTTTCAATTGCACAATAAAAATAAATTACATACAAGTACATAAGGTAATGATTAAACAAAGATAGAGATATGTGCTTTGTTTTCTTTTGCTTTACTTAATAACACAATGAAAAATAAATTAAAAGTGCGTAGGTAACAATTAAACAGAGAGAGATATGTGCTTTGTTTTCTTTTGCTTTGTTTTATTAATAAGGTAGTGATTAAACAAAGGATAGAGATATGTGCAGGTGAGAAAGGAAACCCAATAGTGCTTACACAAAGTCCTCTACTATAAAGAAATGTGTGTATGCACGAGTGCATGTGTAAATGTTCGTCCATGTGTAGCATAGAGCAAGGGTTCCCAAACCTTCCAGGCCGCGACCCCCAAAATAATCTTATTTTAACTGGGGACCCTCCACCCTGACAAACGCTTGGAATTGTAGGCATTACATTTTGACTCTGCTCCACAGATAAATATTGTGAAAATAGCTGAACTACAAGCTCACAACGAGATGTGAGCTTGTAGATCAGCTATTCTCACAATGTTTGCCTCTTTCTTACGTAATATTTGACAATTTTGATTAAAAAGGTCTTAAAAGTCATTGAATTGTAACTTAAAAAATGGGCAGATACCCCTTATGCACTTACTGTATGTTGCTTTGTTTACTGTTGAGTGAAAAAACAATGTTGCACATTAAGCTAATTTCTGAGGACCCCCCAAAATAATTTGGGTCCCGACCCCCAGTTTGGGAAGCAGTGGCATAGAGGATACGAGAGGTAAGCTGTGGGAAGTGTGTGCTGCTGGCTGAGGTTTCATGTTAGGCCCTACGCAGACTGCCTGGGGGTCAAACCCAGTCCAAACCACATGTTCTCAGCCTGGAATCCCACTGTGTGCTGAAAGAGAACGGGTACTGTCTTCCATTTGTCAGCCATTTATTTTTTTATGCTGTCAGAGGCTTGTGGTTCAGTTTGGGATTAGCCTTGTTGTGTCATTTGTTCTCATGCTACAAGACAAACATCCAGGGTCATTAATCATACTTTTGTAAAGTGTTCTGTCGATAACTGACCAAATGTCTAATTCAGAAGTGATTCATGTACTGTAGTATGTTCGTGTTATGTTTTTTTATTCGTCGCAGCCGGTTCACATGGGCAGATGTTCTAACGCTAACACGGTACAAAAAAACGTACCGTCCAGGACTTAGCTTTTCCTGTGAGCCGGAGGAAGAGGAGATGCAGTACTCTGTAACATCCATTCCTCAGTGTTAATGTAACTCTGAGAGTGTGCAAATGGATCCGAACTGACCTGTAGCTCGGAGAGTGTGCAGATGGAACCAAATGAACCCGTAAGGGTCCATTTGGTTCCATTTGCACACTCTTTTTTTTCCCAGCGTAGCTGTCATATTAAACGTGTATGCTCACTCACTTAGCTTAGCGTGCTCTCCGGGGCGCCCCTGTTTGTCTACACCACTGTTCCGGTTCAGTAGAGAGCAGCAGTGAGAAGAGAGGTTCAATGTGCACTCCTGTCAAGCACTTCTCCACTGATCCTGTAAACCGCGCTCTCTGTTTCACGTAAACACACACATGCATGGCGTGAGTGCACATGCACACACACCTACCCTCGCCCCCCCCCGACACACACACACACACACACACACACACACACACACACACACACACACATGCATCTGTGACAACACACACATGCACATGTGCACATACACGCGCACTCACACACTCACACACACACGCACCCACATACACACGTATGCTTCTGTGACACTTGCATATGCACATATGCACATACAGTTCAGTACACCCATGCGTGCACACACACACACAGTCTATGATTCTGCCCAGTCTTAATGCTGAAGGCATGTGTGGGCTACTGTTGTCGGTTACCTGCTGCGGTTCCATTCATAATAGTTCTAATTAATACATTTAAGTACTAATAAGATGCCCGATTACTGCGCCTAGGATCGTTACAGTTGGATAACATTGGTGAGTTAATAATCTAATATTCTACGGTAGTTAGCAGGCTAATAAGGACAGTCTTTGAGGTTTGAGGTGATTGCACTTCAATGTGATATTTCTGCTGAGTGTGCTGAGAACAAATCAGTCTGCTTTTTTGGTGCAAGTGCCTTTGTTGGGGCATAGAGATGCAGTGTCCCACCAATAGAGGGCATTGTTGTTTAACTGCAGGCTTAAAAGCGTGTTCTTTGTTTATACAGGTATCCATGGGTGCTGTTGTTTTTGTTTCAGTCTCTCCTCTCTCCGCTCACTCAAGCTGAATTTGATGGTTTTGTTTGAATACTTTTTTGAATACTAATTTAACAATCAATCTATCAATGTATTTTTTTTTCTTTCCATTTTGTGTGAGGAAAAGCAATGGCAGTGCACCCTCCATCTTTTGTTTTCAGGCAGCACTTGAAATTACTGCATTATTATGTGGAGATGCAAATTAAAATGATTCATTTCATCAAGGCATGGCCAGTTCTACTCTAAAGGGAATATCTGGAACACTGTTTCTTTTTCATATTCCCTTGGAATTACAGTATACTGTATGTTGCTAAAATATGTAAATAAAATGAACTTTCTAAATTGCTGCAGACGTTCTAGCAGATACAATTTGACTGCAAAAGTGAATGAGAAAAGTAATGCTGGGCTCTTGGAATGCCAGAAAAGAGCTGGGCTCTGTACTGGGCCATAGATATACAGTACAGTACCACACTGTACCACACATCACAAGTCCTGACATCTCATTGATGGACCTCACTGTATCAAATGAGCAAAAAGCAAATAGAT
>NC_139962.1:43664829-43674829 GCF_963454915.1 Gymnoscopelus microlampas
ACGACACTTTGCTACCAAAGCGTAAAACTGTGGAATTACTGTATTGCTCTAATACTGTAGCACACCCGCTTTTATGTTCAAGCATTCCAACTAGAATGTAAGAAAGTATACTTGACCTTTCTTGCTCCCTCTCTCTCTCTCTCTCGCTCTCTCTCTCTCTCTCGCGCTCTCTCTTTCCCACGCACGCACGCACGCACGCACGCACGCACGCACGCACGCACGCACGCACGCACGCACGCACGCACGCACGCACACACACACACACACACACACACACACACACACACACACACACACACACACTAACACTGGTGTGAGCATGGTTGGAGCTGTCAATGAGCTGTGAAAATATATTCTGCTAAATTGACTATTTGTATGGTCTGTTATCTATTATTTATACTATCAATTTTCAGATGTGGGTTCCCTCAACCCTTGAAAGTACACAAAATGAGTAGATAGTGGTGTTGTTGCTCCTTTGATCTCGCCTATGTTGGATGTATCTCCCTTTCTAAAGCCCTCTACATCTCTGCAATGTCTCCCTTGATTCTCCGCAAACCTCTCTCTCTCTCTCTCTCTCTCTCTGCTCCACCTCTCTGTCGTTCTCCCCCCTCTCTCTTTCTCTCTCGTTCTCTTTGTCCCTTGTGACAGCCCCTGTCACCTCTGGTCCTCCCCCTCTCCTCCCCCTCTGTGAGGCTATTACAGACTGCACTCCTCCCTGCCTGCCCTCCCCATGTATTACCATTAGAAGACATGCATCCTGGGAGCTGCTGCACACTCCTCTGTGTTTTGATTAATATTTTAGCAGCCTCAGGGAGGAAATGGGTCTTCCTCCAAGCTAATCCGTTATGGAGTGGATGTTTGGAGCAGGGGAAAGGGAGGATGATGGAAGAGGAGGGTCGAGCTCTACTGTTTGTATTTTGGTGTCAGAAGTTGTAAGGTGTAGCCATCCAATACTGAACAAGTGTCTGGCAGTGCCTTCTGCAATGTGCAAGGAATGTAAGTTCAGGCTGTCATATTTTTTATTCAGAATATACTAGAGTAGACTGATTGATGGATTGATTGTATTTGGTAAAAATGCATACAAGTAAAATACACTAACAAACCATTTAATGAATACATAAAAACAACAGATAAGAAAACATAAAAATACAGCATTTCTTCATAAAATTGTCATTACATTGACGTATAATGAATGAAAATCTATTACTGAACAAACAAAACCACACAACAGGCAAACAAAACATAAACATAAGGGAAATAATCTTTTAATTTTCAATAAAGCTGAAAAGCATAAATATTATGTCCTACCATGGGATTCAGACCTGGGTCTCCTGCATGAGACCAGATCTCTACCCCTCATCCAAGAGTTGTCTTAAGGAGATGTTGCGCTCATATGCTTCAGGCAGTACTACATGTCAACCACTGCAGATGTACTAGTTTATTGTATTGACATACTTTGCCATGCAGATTAATTAAAATAAGATTGTATTCATTAAAATACAAGTTGCAGCTTTAACTTTAAATGTAATGTGTCATGTATGTACATCTGTTCTTGACACCTGCTTTCAGTAAGGTATTTCTTCAAACTTGTAGTATGTAAGATAACAGTGTTAAAGGGTAACTTTTTTGGTGTCTAGACTGTAATCAGATGCCATATCAGCAAATGTCTGAAACAGGCCATTGTTACACAATGCTATCTTCTCATCTAACTGGGAAATAGTTAGGCTACATTCCTTCTTCTAAAAAGCTCAGGGCACATACCTCTCAGCATCCGATACTATTTCTGCAATGATCTTTTTTTTCTCTTCCAATTCCAATAACTTATCTTTATTCCCTTCCGCTTTTGCATTTTTCAACTGGGACTTGAGAATTGCGGGTAAATACGGTTTCAGGGCATTCGTCCTCAGATTCTGGTAACATTCAGTGATCTGAACCTTCAGGGTCTTGTGGTTATCAGCATATCTGCTATATTCACGTATGTGCTTCGTATGACCACACCTCAGAGCACAGACTGTGCACTTGCCTCTTAACATGACCTTACAGAAATAGGGTGCGCGAGTCATGTTGCATCCCACATGACAGTTCTGTTCACAAATGGGACAGCATGTGGCAGCCACCTCTGAGGACACCTTCCTCTGTCTGCCACAGTCTTCAAGCTCCAGGCGGTCTCTCAGGACGGCTACGGTCTGACTGGTGTGCTTGTGTCGCATCCTGTTCAGTTTTTCAAAGAACTCCTTCATGGTCTTCACTCCACTCTCCCATGTCTTCTTGTAGATGCTGTCATAGGAGTCATTACTGCTCTGGAACAGGTGATTGTTGAATGTAAAGCAGACTGGTTCAGAATCACCATAGATCTTCGACTCCACTATGATGTCCAGAACTTCAGGAACGGTTTCGTCCGAGTGTGTAATGAGGGTGAGAATGTTTTCGATCATGTCCTTACCCAGCAAAGACGCAAAGGCATCAAAGACGTCCCTTTGGTGCTGAGTCAGACGGTTTTGTGAGGCCTTGACCACGTGACAGACTGCGTCGATTTGGTCCACTCTCTCCTTTTCGAGCAGCAATCTTAATTGCTCTACCAAAGGCCTGAGTCCTTTTCTGTCCTCAATCCCAGGGGTGTCAATGATGGTTAGAGAAAATGGCAGCTCACCCTCTTCCCATCCAAAGATATCATAGGCAGTCAGTGATTTAGTTCTTCCATCGTGTATCTGCCTTTTCTCAATGTCTTTGTAGTCATCTGTAACCTGGAATCGGACATTGTCATCCCATTTGATCCCCAATGCGACATTGGCCATCATGTTCGTAAGAGTGGTCTTCCCAGCCCCTACCTCTCCGAGAAGGAGTATGGTCTTGTTCCTCTTGGTGGGATCGTGAGCTCCGATGGTCCACCTCCTGACAAGGTCTCGTCCATCCACATCCTTCTTCCTGGTCCTTAGCAGATACCTGGCAGGTGGAGCAGGGTTGATCACAGTGCATTGCTTTACAATGATGTCCTTTATTTCTGGACGATGGTCCATTTTCACTGTTTCCATCAAGGTCTTTGTATTTTCGTAAATGTCGCTGTAGGGAAATCAGGATGATACAAATGTTACTTACTGCCTTTTGATCTTTAAAGTCATGTTTAAGTGTTAGTGTCATTTTAAAAATGTGTTATCGCTATATACCTGAGAAATTCTGAGTCACTGCCTTGGCTGTGCAATTTTTCTTGGATAGACATTCTAAGAGACATGGTGTTGACACAGGCAAGTCGGTAGCCTAGTGATTACAAATAAGTTACAGTTTTAATCGAGTGATGACAACAATAGAACATAGAGAGCATGGAGTACAATGTTATACATACCTGTGTGTGCAGATGGATGAGTGCTGTGACATCTGAACAATGGCGCAGCTTCTTTTGTAGAGCATCTGCTAAAGTAAAGTAACTCAACTGGTTTCTTAAATTATGCACACATTGTCTTTGGCACGTCAGACGATGATGTGTAATCAGTGTATCAACGTATCTCTGATGCTTCAGTCATTCATGACATCAATAACCAAACAAATGTGGATTGTAAATACTTTTTTAAAAGGTGGAAGATTAAGATAACAATTCAATAAACAACAAAACGAAAAGGGGGATACCGCAAAGCTTATCTGTTGGCTATTCATGTTTTACTCAGAAGCCCTTTCATTACGTCCAAAAAATTATAACAAAGTTGTGTTGATTGCAAAGACAAAGGTAATGTTCCTGTGCAGGTGGCACGCTATGCGGGCAGCATTGTCACAGTGTGCTTCGGTATTTCCTCCCCAGCCACATTCCTCCCAACTCCCCAAGCCTGCCATCCTCCAACTAACCACCAGAAGCCCTCCGACTTTCCCTCCTTTCCGCATCACCTGAGACATGTATGTCTTTGCACCCGAAATGTCCACAAACCACACCCCCAAGCCCCCATCGCTGTGAGTTGTCTCATCATGTCACAACAAGGCAGGTGAGCCGACAGTGAGGTCTCAAGGCTCGTGAGGTGCGCATGAGTGAGCAGCCGATGGCCTCACGCGTCAACGAGTGTGCCGTCTGAGTTGGCAAGCCGTGATGGATGGAATAGTTTATCACCTGTTACCAAATTGCACACGTTAGTATATCCACATAATGTAAACAGACTGGCTACAAGGGGCGCATGTCATTTCCACCCAGCCAAAGGTAGGATAGCGGAACCAATGAAAGTGATGGGGGCGTGGTTTTGCAAAATGATCTGATGCAAAAGGCATACATGCTCACCTGACTGCCCCATGCATCTACACACCTGTTCCTACTCCTTTCTGTGTACAAATGTCATTGTCATATTCACTGTTGATAGACTCATATCCCATTATGCTTGACTCATATCCCATCTATAGAGTGTACATTATGTTCACACAGAGCATCATTCATCATCAGAGGTCATTCAGAGATCCATTGAGGATATCTAGGGCCAGCTGCTCAGTATTTGATTACGCATCCATTCCACTTGCGACAACCATGGCCTGGAGACAATATGGCTTTTGGTTGTCTGTCTGCCTGTCAGTACGTCCGTTCCATATTTGTGAATGCTATATGTCACAAACACCTTGAGGGAGTTTCATTTGGCGCAAATGTCTGAACTGATTTGAATTGGGTAGTCAAAGGTCAAGGTTCCTGTGACCTCATGTCTGTCTGTCCGTCTGTCCATCAGTCTGTCTGTCTGTCCGTCCGTCCGTCCCATTTACGCGAATATCTCAGGAATCCCTTGAGGGAATTTTGTAAACATTTTAAATGTCCACTTGGACCAAAGGATGCATTGATACAAATGTCAAGGTCACTGTGACCTCACGTCCATCCCATTCTCATGAACACAATATTTCAGGAATGCCTGAAGGGAATTTCATGACATCTGGCGCAAACATCCACTTGGACTGGAGAGATAAACTAATTAGAATATGGTGGTCAAAGGTCAAATTTGAAGGTCATAGCCTACATTACTCAACAATGTATACGCTTTAAAATGACAAGATTTCACATAAATGTCTAATAGGATAAAATAATAAAGTGATGATATTTTATATATAAAAGGGTCAAAGGGCAATTCCCTGTGATATCATAAAGTTCTGCAACAAGACAGGGTCTATTGATAACAGCGTGGCTCCGATCTATGCACTCTGCGTCTCATTGGTTGGCTGTGGACAGTTCATAAACCTGCCTACCAATGATGGGGATTCGGGATTCCAAGCTAATAGAAACTACACCCATTGTTGTTCTTGGAAGTTACATGTACTGTAGCATGCTGAAATAGAAGCCATTGTTCTCGATTAATGAAAATCCAGAACACCCAGTGTGAAGTGAGCGGTGTTATTTAAGGTCATCACAGTGATGGAAGCTCACTTAAAAAAAATAAAAAACATTTTGAAGTGCGTGGTGCTATTTATAGGTTATGTATTTCATCATGCGTCTTGCTAACCAATCACAATACTGAGCAAAGGGTCTGAATACTTATCAGCCAATCACAGTACAGCGAAAGACACATTTTCACGACGGATGGGTCATGGGTCCCAACCCCACTGCTCAAAAATTAATATTTTTTGAAATGACCAAAGCTGCCTGCCGATGATGTCACTGGTAGGCAGGATTCTGAACTGTCTAAAGCCCTCCTCTGAGACACAGTGAGTAGAATTGATTGATTGATTGATTGAATACTTTATTAACAGTTTGCAAAAGAAGCACAGAGGTACAGTTCCATACAAAAGGATGCTAAAAGGATAAACCCAAGAAAGCACATTGGCTTGTTTCCATTGGGGTCTATGTGTATTCAGTTCAAATGGTCAAAATGGTCAGTGTGAAAGGAATCAGCTGGCCAAGCCTGTGAACAAATAGCGCACAACGAATTTGACTTCAATTTGGGTTCTCTCAATGAACTTACTCACTAAAAGACATACAGCAGAAAAGAACAACAAAGCTTACCATTATCATGAAGTATTTATTTCCTAGTATAGTGAAAAGGCGGCTGGGTGCTTCGCAGCCAATCGGGCGGTGGGGACGGGTCGTTCACTGACTGAATCCACCGTGGTGCATCCGGCTTTGTCGAGCCTCTACACAAACACAATTGGCCCGTGTTCGTGGGAGGGAAGCCGGGCAGGGAGGGTGATATTGGTCATTGCACATACTCCTATAGGCTGGGGTGGCACCTGTCAGCGGGGAGTGTTGGGCGGGAGGAGTGGGACGAAGGCTATACGTCCTCTTGGTGGGGGCTCCTCACTGGTAGCTGAGTCAGTAGGATACGACAGCAGTGACACAGAAATGTGTGTGGGGAGGAATCAATTGGCGTAACGACTAAATTGGGGAGAAAAAGGGGTAACGTTTTTTTGGCTACTCTAGATTTAGATAAAAAATTGAAACAAAGAGTGGTTTGGAGGCTGTCCTGTCCTCTCGGGCTATGGGATTTTTACTCAGCAATTAAAACGTTCGTTGTGTGCTGCAACAAGGCAGTTATTTTCCCTCTACACCAAATCTCTTAACATAAAATAACCAATCTACAAGCTCACAACATGATGTGGTTTTAACGTATTTTGGCTATTTTCGCTGAATGTTCTCCTACAGTATTACGGCATGCCCGAATAGGGAGGCTAGTGCACATGGACTGCACCTGCTCTGCCTCCAATCTCTGCCTTTGGGTCCTTTCCCTGTGTTCCTAACTTTACCCCGCGAGCATTCCCCATGACAAGTCTATTTTAAATTATAATGTTTTATAATAGACACGGATTCAATGTATTTTTTTCCTTCTTCCACAAAATGTTTTAATTGGTTGTTGTTGTACTGGTGGCAAAATACCTGAGTGGTGCTGTATCTGGCTTCTGCGTACTGCTCTTCTACTGTGTCTCTTTCATTGATTCCCACTCCCTTTTATTTATGTTTGTTTACTGTGCTGCTTGACTCAAGAAGCTTCCTATTGCTTTTATTGTCCAATGCAATGAAGGGTGCTTTTATCACCATTTGCCTGCGGGTCAAAGGTGAGAATGGAGACAAATGGGCCAACTGTACAGAGTGATGAACAGGGTGTTCGGAACCCGGGGACATACATCCAATTCATGGATCCCGGTAGTCCATTCTTTCACCATTGAAAGGAGAGAAATGGAGGCTTAGATTGAAAATGTCAAATAGATAACTAAAATACTATAGTGTAAATAATTTCAGCATTAAAGGCAGTAGATTTATTTAACAAGTCAAATACATTGTGGCACCATACTTTTATGTGAAATACAGAATCAAAGCCAAAGAAACCATGACTAATAGTTTTGGACAGCATATTTTCTCTCTCTCATTATAGTAAAGACTCAGTCGTTAGCTGAATGAACAGAATAAGGCTAAAACATTTTTTTCTCTTGTGACTAGGGATGGTCTTTCCTTACCGCCATTTGGTATTTCTTTCAGACAACATAACCTTGGCTTTGAATCATGTGACACCCTGACGCTAAACACCACTTTGCACATTAGTTGTGTTGACCAATATATGAATTATTCTGGCTGTATTGTTACAGAATTTATCCCCCTGGTGTTGCCATGTTGATTAAGTGCAGTATGGAGGTCGAGTGTTGGCAATTACTCACCATGTGTTGGGAGCAGTGGGCCACGTACAGTGAGCGGGGCTGGCACATTAGCAACATACAAATGAAGGCTAGCCTTAGCGTTGTGTGGACTTTTTTAAGCTCAGCTAGCCCATTTAGTGGTGTGTCCTTGGGCCTAGGGGTGCTTTGTATGCCTCCAATAGGTGCTGGCTGGCTAATGAAGGTGGTTTTTAATTTGGTTAAATGCTGCAGGGATCAGGGGCTTGGTATCTGTATGGAGGGGATAGCATTACAAAGGAGGATGGGAACCATTGGCTTAAGGAGACCCAGCCTTCGTTCTCTATTTATAGAGTGCATTATGCAGTGTGCAGGGGGTTGGGGGGGGGGGGGGGGGGGGTTCGGGGGGCAGGTTCATCTAGTGGGGAGCTAATGCAAACATAAGGAGGATACACCTGCCCCTTGGTGGTGTTTTAGCAAGTAGAGTGGCGATATATTTCCCTATAGCCTACACAGCAGCAAGGCTAATGTTGGCGATGTGGGACTATCTGCAACCAATGTTTGAGCTTTGAAGCTGATACGAAAATTGATCTGTAAAGATATCTACATGCGAAGGGATTGAATTACTCGTTAACTCACAGATTGTGTGTTGGATTCACTTAAATAATGAAAAAATGATAGAGGATGGTGAAAAATACTGCCGGGAAATGAGAACAATTGAAGCACCTGCAATTCCTATTGACCTTTTCCCACTGGTGGTTCTTTAGGAAGTACTGATTCACATTCAGCGCAACAAAATTGAGAATCACTGAACAAAATCTCTCTCTCTCTCTCTCGCTCTCTCTCTCTCTCTCTCTCTCTCTCTCTCTCTCTCTCTCTCTCTCTCTCTCTCTCTCTCTCTCTCTCTCTTTCTGTAGTGTAGAGAGGTTTCTTCATTAAAAGTGACAGAGAAGCCAGAGGCAGGGGAAGTGTTATAGCTCTGCAGACCTGTCACCACTTTCCCCACAAACTATAATTTAATGCTGTACAATAATTGAAATAATTCTTTCATTTACTGACGAGCCTGCCAAATATTGAACCCGAAAACTGCCGACAGGAAAGATAATGTGTTCCCTCATGGCATTTTCTTTTTAAATTCATTTTCTATTCTAATGTATTAAATGCATAAATTCTCTCACTAATGGTTTGTGTGGGCCAGAGCAACAGCCAATTCAATGATGCAGTTTAGAGGGGGTTTTACACTTAAAACAAGAACAACTATAATAAATGCCAATAAATCTGTGGACGTGTCCATTTTTTCATAGCCCCTAAATGTGTGCTTAGTTAATCCCCTCCTCTGCAGTTGGCCATTTACACAAGGTAATGGGTAAGTTTTGCTGCAAGCAAGACACTCTGTTGAAAATGAGTGGACACACTTTGTCTAGAACCTAAAAAAAAGAATATATATATATATATACAGTATATATATGGTACAAATAAATTAAACACTCACTCAGTATTTCCCCATCTCACTCGGATATTCCTTAAGCATAGGCTAATTTGACCAGCTAAAAATTACATTTTAATTGTACACTGTGAGTCTACAGGTAAGCATGTTATCTAGTGTTTGTTAAATTACTTTGAAATACAGGGTAGAGCCAGGTGTCATATTCCTCAGTATAGTGATGAAGCAAAAAACAAAACACCAGAGATATTTGGAAGAGCGAGGAAAGTTTTGAAGAATGGAGAGTTTGGAAGAAACATTGAATTTCACTGTTAAGTGTTTCTATGATGGACTGTGGTAACTCACTCAACACAACCACACCCACTAAACTTCAAGATGTGGGTAAAGTCACACTGGCTTGTCATACTGTGTGGTGGGTCATATGTGCCAGTAAATAAGCAATTTAAGCAATTATACATTTTCCTGACACTCAACTGAATTAGCATTTCACTTTGCTTCATTATTCAGTCGAACTGCCATCTTCAGGGCTGGTTTCCAGATGTCAAAACTGAGGCACACTATGCAAAATGAATCCATCAGCCATTGGATCGTCCCGTAGACAAATGATATTTCAATCTTCAGTGCAGATCGTACCTCACCCATTGCAGTAGAAAAGGGTTTGATGCACTGGTACTGCTAAGCACAAGGAGCTGTGGATTCTAACACCCATTCAGTCAGTTCAATTGAAATCCAGTTGGCCCACGATTGTCAATTTCAGATTCACTCTCCGAATTCCTAGCTCAGTTGGGGATATTTACTAACTAACTAATAAGTTGAGGCTACTAGGGTAGGTCAGGCTCTTGAGATGACACTGATGAGCGTAATGCATCAGCGCTGGTGTAGCCAGTGAACTTCTTCAGCACACACACATATCCATGTATTTTATAGGGTCAGAGAGAAAAACTACAAAGGCTTCATGGCCAATCTGAGCCTCAGACCTGTTTTTCCGAGCCTGAACAACACTTAACT
>NC_139962.1:43679829-43724829 GCF_963454915.1 Gymnoscopelus microlampas
CTTGGCTCCATTCAAGAAACACTGCTTTAAACAACCATGTGTCTCCTTCGATACACACAAAGCCAGCCATTTATTTTCACCTAACAGTGAGGAGGTTCAACAGGACGTAATGCATGATGTGGAGGTACACAATATTCCTCTGATTTCTGCTCCCTGCTGAACAGGCGCCCTGACCATCCTGCAGGATTCTCTATTGCAGCAGCAGAGATTGCCCTCCTTGCCCAGTTTCCCACCCATGAAGACAGCTGCTTGTCTTTGTTGGAGTACCAGACAAGCCAGATGCACCTCCTCTGAGGTGCTCATGAACTTTACCCCTGCACCATCCAGATGCCCCTCTTCATTGTTCTAATGCAGCGATTTTATCCGCCCTTGAACTGGGCTGCACATTGCATTTAAACATATAATTAACATATTTTGTCAACTGTTAATTTGCTGTATGCGTGTTCATCTTATTTGACGAGAGTCATGTGTATTTCTGCCATGTGGCGTCTCAGGGAAGTGATAAGTGGGACAGTGGCCCAGAGGATGGTATGTCTTATGGCCAGGGTCCGGTTTCTGCTAGATGGATGCTCCATGGCTGGAAGGAAGAAGACCATTAAGGAGCGGAAGTGGGTTGAGCAGGACGAATTCTGTGATCCAAGGGTGGACCTAATGTAAAGGCAGTTGGAGATTATGTGCATAACCATCAAATGCATGGTTAAACAGCACCCACTGCCTTTTTAATCTGCCATGCCAGGCTCTTCCATTTATGCATCCACACTCTGATGTTCTGTCTCTTTCTGCCTCAGGAAATTTGGATAAGACCTTATCCAAAGAAAAGATAAGACCTTTTTATTTTCCAGGGCCCCAGAATGAAGTGACAGATCTACTGTCAAGGAGAAGGTCCCCACCCTTGCGAGTGGCACTTGCACCCGCAAGTGCTGGACCCAATACAGGTGGAGGTAGACCTCTTTGCCACAGAGGAGAACGCTCCTGTGTCCTCTGTGGTTGTCAAGGCACTGCCCACCTGGACCAGAACGGATATACACCCTCAGACATTCATGACCTGGATACAGTACATTCTGCCCACTTGTTCTGCTTCCGGCTTTCCTCAGAACTGTGAGGTTACCGTGTGTCCACGTTGGTTGCTGTATCTTGGTGTCTTCCAGTCAGACAGGATGTGCTGTCCCAGGTGCAGGGCAGGATGTGGTACCCAGGGCCCCAGTCCCTGAAGCTTCATGTGTAGCCAATAACCATTGAGTTGCAGTGATGGCACGCATTTGGTCTAGACAAGTAGGTGGTAGACACCTTGTAAGCTTCATGGTTAAGGGTGTTTAGGGGCTGGTGTCATGCTAAGGGGGAGGAAACCCTTAACGTGTCACATATCTGTAATACTGTCCTTCCACCAGCACCTCTTTTTCCTGGGTTGGGCAGAACCAACTGTCAGCGGCTACCTGGCATCTGTGTCTGTACATGAGAAGTGTGATGGACCACATCCCCTGGCCTTTTTAACCACTAAAACCCTATATACTTATTTGACCGGTGTTTCCCAGGGCTTTAAACTTGTCCCGCTAGTATTTCCCTCTACACCAAATATCTTTGCTAAAAAATAGCGTATCTACAAGCTCACAACCGTCGCATTGTTGTGAAGCATTGTGAGGATCGCTATAGGGTTCATGTAGTTAAGAGGGGTGAGATGGAGCCGTTCATCCCTTCCACCACCACCTTTACGACCTCCACATGGTCCTCAGGGCTCTTTTTCTGTCCAGTCTTGATCTTCAGCTTCTCTGGTTGAAGACAGTGTTCCTCTTGACTGTTGCTTCAGACAAACGGGTGGGCCAGTTGAGGGCTCTTTCTGTAGATTTCTTCATGTCTCAGGTTTGGAAATGGGGACAGTGTGGTCCACCTCCTGCTTAGGCCTTTCATCCTCAGGTCTTGGCTATAAAGTTTGTCTCCAGACCTAAGGAGCTGGAGGCTTTCTGTCCTCCACCACACCTCTCTGCAGAGGCTGAGAGGCTTCACAACATGTGTCCTTTGGCCCTCAGGTCTTACATACTTACACTCGTCAGACAGGCTTTTTGTGTCATGTGGTGGACCCACATTGAGCAGACCTGTTTTAAAGCAATGTCTGTCCTATTGGATAATGGATCTCATCACCCTTGCTCATGTGCATGCGGAGGCAATCCCCCTTCAGGGCTTTGCAATTAAATTAAATTGACATTACACATTTCCAGCAGGGATTGGAAACCAGGGCACGTGGTTGACAAAATAAACAAACAGAAGGCCATATTTAACCTCTCAAGCAGGATTGCAGTGATCAGAAGTATATATGTTTTATAACTTGTTTGCATGATTTTGTAATATGAACAATTAAGAATGTACCCATTGGCCACAAAGGGTTTTCTTGCCAAACCCTAAGTAAGTGGGTTTTATTGCTTAAAGTTCTCACTGACCAGAGTACATTTTATTGGCTTTCCCTTTGTGCATAATTTGCCCCAGTCTAAATGACTAAATACATTCATTAATTTAATACATTCATATTATACTACAGTGGATGGTTTTTCTGATATTGTTGTTGTTTAATAATGTCGATGGTTAATCCATTTTTATGACACCACTCCCATCAAGGAAGACTGCATTCTTATTTTAGCAGTGACTGGACCCCATAATAAATAATGTTAGAGTAACCCATTAAAATCATTTCACTATTGAGCAGACATTTTCAGGCAGATCAGCTCTAGGAGGATTGTCAGTAATTAATGCCCTGTACTTTCTTAGAATTACCATCTCTGTTTATATTCTACCTCACGATGGCGAAATGAAACCAAAAGCAAGGAAATTAATTAATCTGCCGTAGCTAATATACACAGATTACAGAAACACACAGTCCCAATCAGTCCTCTCTGGTGATATTTTATAGCCTCCTTCCACACAGTCTGCCTCTCCTGAGACCACCATGCTCTTACGTCCCGGGAAAGGCTGCAGCTTCCGGAGGCAGCAGCAGCACTTCTTTCTCTGAAACAGAAGAACCCATTACATCTTTTCATTTTTCTCTCTTTCCCTCCTACCCCCCTCCATCTGCATCTCTCTCTCTCTGTCTCTCCCGTCTCTCTCTCTCTCTCTCTCTCTCTCTCTCTCTCTCTCTCTCTCTCTCTCCATCTCTCTCTCTCTCTCCATCTCTCTCTCTCTCTCTCCATCTCTCTCTCTCTCTCTCTTCTCTCTCTCTCTCTCTCTCTCTCTCCATCTCTCTCTCTCTCTCTCTCTCTCTCTCTCTCTCTCTCTCTCTCTTCCTCTCTACTGTGCATCGCTGTGGCTTTATCCATTTCATGTTTAGTGAAACTCCCCAAAGGCACGCCAACGCAAGGCAACGGGACGCCACAAATCTTTGATATCTTAAACAGAGGGCATTGTGCCAACACTCTTGCCAGATAGGAGAAGCAGTAATCCAAGGGAGGAACATCGTCCCGAATCAAACAAAATGAATAAATAATCGGGGCTGCAGACACACTTTCATACTTGCGGTGCATGTCCACGGAGGATTGGCTTACCAGCCCAGGCGATTAGTCTGCTGGCAGAATTGTTTGGTTTCTGTGGCTCAACCAATTACAGTATGATATAACAGCAGCTCAGATCCAGTTCTCAACACAATGCTCACACACAACTGCAAAGTATTTAACCCACAATAAATAAAACAATTCACTGAGGTTTGCTCAGTGCTACAATTGAAATCTATTGTGCCTTGTGATATGACAATAGCAAAAATAATAAATATGTTTCATACTATTGCCCTTGGTGTCTACATCTGTAGTTTTCACATAAGCATGTTTCTTGCTTTGCAGATAATGTTATATTTATCAGCTCATTCTATTACACTAGGGATTTTCAAGCATGACAAATGCAGTATATGTGTTCAGCATGGCATTTGTTCATTTCTGCCTCCTACTATGCACATTAAGGTATTTGGTAGTGATAACCACTTTCTTTTCATATGCATTTTGATCACAATCTTTTACAAAACAAAACAAAAAAATACCTTTTGAGGGATGTATCTTCAGCAACAATAGTATTCGGCACAATATCTTTTAGATTCTCTCTAAAAGGACTACAAATATAATAGGATGATTTTTCTGTAGATAGTGGCAACACGCCTGAAGTTGCATTAATAAACAACCAGGCAGAGATAATATTTTTCAATGCCAAATCGATTTTCATAAGGTTACATTCTTAATGTTTATATTTCAGCAACCTCCCCCCTGTTTATACAATACAGGGTATTAAAAGGGAGATTAAATTTTACCCGACTGAATATAATACAAACACAAAATTATACTTCTATTTCCAGGGCAAGCTGTGCATTGTCATTTATTTATGAGTTTTTTTTTTCCTCTCCCATCTTATTCCTTTTCTAACCCAGCAGTATTCATGGAAATTATGTTTGTCGGTTTGTGTATATTGCATTGTGTGTGTAGTCTGTGTACTCATATGAGAGCATGCAAACACACACACACACATGCACAAGCATGCATGTCTATACATGTCATGCACATTGTATTTTTATTTTATTTATTTTTATTCTGTTGTCTCTTTATATTGCATTGAATGGGAACTTGAGTGGCTTGTGTGGATGGAAGGGGCCAGCTGGAGTAGTCCTGTTTAAGAGAAAGACCTCTCCAATCTCCATGCATAACCCACTCCCTCTTCCTGTTGCAGTAGGTTAATAATCTGCCTTCACACTTATGCCTAATTTATGCTCCGTAGCATAACAGTATCGCACACTGAAAATAGCAAATCTACAAGCTCACAATGGGTCGCGGATGCAACACGTTGGGAGCTTGTAGATCGGCTATGTTTGGCGTGCCATGGAGCATAAATCAGACTTAAAAGTGTCTGTCTTCACACCAATGTCTCATTCACCTTTCCAAAGAGACAGCGAGACTTTTACTGCCACTGTTTCCGTCAACTGTCATTATCCCCTGAACTAGGAAGAGGCCCACACAATTGGTTATTCCCCCAGTAAAAGCACAGTAAGGTTAGAGACTCATAGGGAGGAGAGTAATTGTTTCTTACTTGTTTAAAAGGCCCATAAGACAATATTAGCTTGATAATTATTGGTTGTGTGAAGTCATAATAACTAAAATTATGATATGTCTCCATTTCCGCTTTAAGTGGATAATAAATGCTGACACCGCGTCTGATACTCTTTTTACCTGTTCATCCATGGAGAGCATTCTAAGAAATCTTATCAGACAGAAATAATGACTGCTCATCACAAAAATCAAAGATGAAACGGTATCAAAGTTCTTCCTTACAGTAAAACTGTAATAAAATCACAGCTAGTATTCAGAGATACATGAGAGTTTTACAGAAATCCTTTGTATTGATTTTTAAAATGTTTCCTTTTGGCCCGATGTCTGGAATATATCTTATTTGATGGTTCTCCCCTTTTCCCCTCTCATCTACCTTTTTCAATGTTCTAATCTTAATAGCCCACATTAGATGTAATGGTTCGGAGGCTTCTAGCTAAAGGGTCTTTCCCAATCTCTATGCCTGCAAGGAGTGCTCTGTAGCTCCTCATATCTCTGATAATGAATTGAAGCTGTATTAATTGCGCACATCTTTTCCAAATTATCAAGATCAATGTCCTCAGGTTACCTCCTCTAAATGTTAAAATTACACAGCAAAAGGATCATATGAAGAAATCTAATTTAGCAACAGTCAACTTCAGCAAACAATTTAAAAGAAAGAAAAAAATATGTATTTATTTTAATAAAAATAAAAATAATAATTATATATATATATATATATATATATATATATATATATATATATATATATATATATATATATATATATATATATATATATATGCCGTGCATGCAGTCTCTGTGATGTATTCCCTGTTGGTTTAATCATACATTACTCACAACATGGTTACTTATCCGTTTTATGAACACTTACTTTACAGTATATACTCTGTCAGTCTCCTAAAAAAATAAAAACCCAGCTTTTCTCCATTTTCACCCACCCACCCCCTCTCCCTCTCTCTCTCTCTCTCTCTCTCTCTCTCTCTCTCTCTCTCTCTCTCTCTCTCTCTCTCTCTCCCTCTTCTGTGTGAGTAATGTTTGAGATGATGTGGGCTCTGTGCTGTGCCCTGTTAACACACATCGGCTGTGGAGCAGATTATTTCCTGTGCAGAGCTGCTGATTAGAATATGAAAGACTAGCTCAGGCCGTCCGGCCCGGTCCATGCTCTTGCCTTGCCTTCCCGAGACTCACCAGCATGAATTAGGCATGAGGGCTGCAGTCCACCCCATGCACTCCATCCCTAAACCAGCCCTGTTTACCACTACTCTGGAGCTTTGCAGGAGAGGGAAACAAATCTCTCATTAGGAAGGCTTTACATCTACAAAATTGCAATCCAATCAGTGGTGTTGTTTATACTTTGATACTTATTTTTTCACTACTTTTTTTCAGAGGGATAACTACAGTAAGTTATCAGAAAGGTTATAGAAGGATAGTGATCAGCCTAGATACTTCAAAAAGAATAATTGAAAAGAAATCTAATAAAATCGAGACTTTCATACAGTAGATACTCAACTTCATACAGTAGATCAAAATGGGCCTAATAGACCGTGGCATTTAAAGCTTATGAAATATAGCATGGGATAGTTAGGGTATACATAAATGGCATGCATTACACAGCACATGCATTGATAGTGCCTCTGTATTAGATTATAACAGTGGCTTATAATGATGAATGTGTATCACTGCCAGTGTCATTTTATTGACTTGCAAATGAGAGACCACAGACCAAGTAAACCTACAATCAAAAGATTAATATGAGGGTGCACACTATGCACGCAACCCACATACTTATACATATGTGTTACAGTGATTCATATTCTCAGAATTTCCATAGTCTATTCTTGTCACCACAGTATTTATTGTGTCTGTTTTTTACAGAATTTAGTTTCAAACTGATTTCAAACTGGGTTCAGTTTCAAATTGTTTTACACAAATCTATAATTAAGTACACATTTCATAACGCTGTACTCATCTGTAAAATAGTTAGGCTTTAGTTGAGAACTGACTGAGTTAGTGTACTACTCTTATTATCAGCTCGTTTATAACCCTGACAAAGAGCAAGGGGTTTCTCTCTTCTATGCTTTTTATGCGCTCTCTTTCACTCCTTCTCACTGCAACTGTGAGATACAATTTCTGCCATGAGTAAATTCTACATTTCCGCAGGGCCAGATCATTTAAACCACAATGCCAGTCCTCAGTAACTTTAGAGCCCCTCTAGGCCCTCTGTGAAAGACCCCTGGCCCCCAGCGTGAACCTGGTAACTTGTCCATCAATGCACTGCAAAGCTTTGGGTGCTCTGAAAGCATCAGGCTGGATAATGTAGCACTAATGGTGCACATGTGGTAGACCAGTGATGTCAAATGAGGAAACAAGATAATAAATAAATAAACGCGCGCACGTGCGCACACACACACACACACACACACACACACACACACACACACACACACACACACACACACACACACACACACACACACACACACACACACACACGCACATGCACACACACTTATAAATGGATGAATTAACACTGAGGATGTAACTCTGACAGATTTGACACTTTCAAAGTTAATGTTCCGATTTTTGATGTGTATATTAAACTGCAAGTTTAAAAAAATGGGCCTTCGGTCAGACTGCTACTCTGCGTGAAGCCTCAGGTCTCATGTGGGCTTCCCTTCCTCTCCAGACAACATAGTTATGTATCAGAAGGAGGCCTCTCTTCAGAGAGCAGAGGATAAAGAGAGGAGAATAAAATGGGACTTCTGCATTCTGGTCCAGTTTAATTAGAAGACGACAGACTGGTGTAGTCAATAGTCCACTTTGTTGAGCACTAGTGAAGGCCCTTGTATTACAGATCCCCGGCGTGCTCTACAGAGCACTGTGTCGTCGGAGAGTCTGGAACTTTGAGGCCCTACAGCATGTGGAGGCGGCCCCCGTGAGCAAGGACCACAGTGTAAAATCCTGAGTACACTCCGGACACTCCATTGCTGTTGCACTGGCACTATCATACATTTAAATGTTTGAGGTATGCTGCTATGGGATGTCTCATACAGTACTTGTACAAGACACTGATTCTGCCACATTTTTATTACCGGTAATGTTTTGAGCATGGCTTTTATTTCATATTGATATTTTTCTTTGTTTCTTTCTCTATTCTTATGATGATTATATTTTGTAATTGCAAATGGTTGGAGCTTGTATTGGAAATAATTTCACCCACTCATTTGCACCTGTAAACTTTTTGAAGTTGACACTCTGTGACGGTTCAAGAGGTTTATGTCTGCATTGACGACAGAAGAACAGATATTTGCATATGGACTAGCATAGAATAAAATGTGTTGAAAATCAGAAGGCAAAATCACATGTTCCACAGTTCCATCCATCTATGCCAGGAAGAAAAAGATACAAAAACGTTTTCACGTTATGTTCATATAAATCACACAGGTCAGTTGTAAATATGACAGTTAACAGTTATCATTTGTCACTAGAATGTATGCCTGCAGTCATTGTTTGCGATATAAGGCAGCTTTATGAGGAGTATCATGGAAGTTTGGATAATTCTTCCTCATCAATCATCACTGATACATTTTTTTTCTCTCTCTCTCTCTCCTTGATAATTTATGTGCATTCGAGTCATGGTACTTGACATATATACAGTACAGAGCAGGCTACACACACCACACTCCACTTTCAATTTATCTTTAGAATAACTACAATCTATTTTTCCCTTCCCACAAAGTGTTGTAAAAATGACCTTTATTTGGGAGGTAATTGTGCAAACCCTGTGCAAATGTCTGATTGTGATCACCCCTGTCTCTCTCTCTCTCTCTCTCTCTCTCTCTCTCTCTCTCTCTCTCTCTCTCTCTCTCTCTCTCTCTCTCTTCTCTCTCTCTCTCTCTCTCTCTCTCTCTCTCTCTCTCTCTCTCTCTCTCTCTCTCTCTCTCTCTCTCTCTCTCTCTCTCTCTCTCTCTCTCTCTCTCTCTCTCTCTCACACTCTAGACTCTCCAGAGTGCTGGTTCAGCAAGGTTCCATCCTGTTCCTCAGCAAGGTCCTCTATCCTCCCAAGGTGTCCTCTGGCTGTGCGACACCCCTTTGAAGGCTTCCCCCTCCATAATGGAATCACTCCTCTCGTGGTACACTTCCCAAACGGAGACAAGGGAGGCGAAGGCAAAGCACTAATTCTGCACTGATAAGGATCCCTCTCATTTCATAAGTCTTTCCACCCGATATGAAGCGGTGCTAGATTAGATGTGTCACTCCACCTCCCGTCCGTGCTCACACAAAAGTCCTCTCTCTCGAGACCCAGAGAAAAATAGAATCAATTTAATTACTGTTCAAGTGGAGAGCCCGGTTCGTACTTAGACATACGACGGTGTCGCGCACTGAAAATAGCTGATCTGTGAGCTCACAACTAGTGGTGCAACAATCGAACGATTCGATGTAATAATCAATTATAAAAAAGAATGATAATCGATAAATAATCAATGAATTATCAATCCCTATTTTGGACGTGTCATTGTAGGCGAAAAAGTTCGAGAAAATAGCAGATCTAAAAATCCTGTGTTGCTTGTAGATCAGCTATTTTCACACAACATTTTTTTGCACCACAGTATAAAAGTATAAAATAACGCTTAAGTGGTTAATTGATTCTTTGACTTATATATTTTTTATATCAAAAACCACGCTTCTCGATTATTCCATTAATTGAAAATGTTATCTATAGAATAATTACAAAAAGTAAGAATAATTACAAAAGTAATCGATACTTGCAGCCCTTTTATGCATCTGTGAGCTTGTAGATCTACTATTTTCAGCACGTGACACTCTCGTACAATGGGCATAAATAAAGCGGAAGGGAGGGGGGATGCTTGTTTTTCCAACTGCAACTACAAAAGAAAGCATCCTACTTTGGAGTGAAGAGATGTATGAGCAGCACTGAGGAAGAGGAGGTCCCGCGTTTGAAGGCAGGTCAACTCTAATGTGTTTTACATTCAGAGAGGAGTTGTCAAATGTGTCAGAGAACACCTTCCTCCTGTCTAAACCAACACACGAGGGGGCTAGTTAGGATAATGAAACTGTGTGTGTGTGTGTGTGTGTGTGTGTGTGTGTGTGTGTGTGTGTGTGTGTGTGTGTGTGTGTGTGTGTGCGCGTGCATGTGTGTGCGTGCGTGATTATATGCTGCGTCCTCGTGCGCTAATGTCACCACACAGTTTAACCGCTGAACCATTTAACCACTTAACCTCAAAAGAATTCTAAATCAATTACAAAATAGCGTCTCTCCAAGCTCACAGGGCTGAGCGCTGTGGCACGTTGTGATGTTGTCGATCTGCTACTGTATATTTAAAAAATCACACCTGTGTGAAGGTAGCGGCGCCTTTGATACATTTTGTCATCAATAAGTGTTTATAATGTGTTTATAGCCACGTGTCACGTGAAGCTTGACCAATCACTTTGTTGACGTGTCTGACCAATCAGAACGTTGACGCAAAAGCCAGGTATAGAGGGCTAATATCCTATACCTAAAGGTATAGAGCGGCTAGCGCCGCTAAAAACTTACCTAGAAGGAGACTTTAGCCAAATGAATAATAAAATGAAATTACTAAATATTTCTAGATATTACTCATTGTTTATTTAGTCATTGTTTATATAGACATCTAATTCTATATTCATGACATCATAGTGATGTCATGAATAGTCCCCTTGCCTGACAAATCAGAACCTTGACGGGCCTGACCAATCAGAACCTTGACGGGCCTGACCAATCAGAACCTTGACGGGCCTGACCAATCAGAACCTTGACGGGCCTGACCAATCAGAACGTTGACGGACCTGACCAATCAGAACCTCGACGGGCCTGACCAATCAGAACGTTGACGGACCTGACCAATCAGAACCTCGACGGGCCTGACCAATCAGAACGTTGACGGACCTGACCAATCAGAACCTTGGCGGGCCTGACCAATCAGAACGTTGACGCAAAAGCCAGGTATAGAGGGCTAATATCTGCTCTATACCTAGAGGTATAGAGCGGCTAGCGCCGCTAAAAATATATATGTTTGCGTATTGTGACCCCAGGGATAAAGTGGTTAAAAGTATAAATATATAAATTAGTAAATGCAATACTTTTGATTGTTATCGAAAGTATTGCACCATTTATTTGTGATGTTTGCGACTTTGCGTATAATCTGTGTGTGTGTGTGTGTGTGTGTGTGTGTGTGTGTGTGTGTGTGTGTGTGTGTGTGTGTGTGTGTGTGTGTGTGTGTGTGTGTGTACACACATGTGCGCGTGTGTGTGCGTGTGTTTTACATGTCTATCTTCTATTCCAATTTCCATGTGTTTGGCTATTAATGAATACAATTTATACCCAGACATTCCAACATGTGACCAACATGTGACCTGCTCAGTTTCTGGAGAGGAAGTGGCGAGGACCCTGCTGTCAGTGTGATTGAAGTGTTGTGTCACATGTGTCTTCTCCTCTCCTCCTCCTTCCTGGTGCTTTGTACTATGGACTAGGGACTTCCCTCCAGATGTGTGAAGGCTGCTCTTTCTGAATCACGTCGTCCTCTGTGAGGACGGTCTGATCAAAGCTAAAGGATGGCGACGACAAACCTGCGTGTCCGTCGTTCTGTCAGAGACGTTGTAAAAATACCCCGCGGGTCACGTCATGATGGCCTCGTATTGTCCTAGCATCACTGTTTGATCAACAACCACGCTGTCACATCCTCACTGTTCACTTAACTCTTACACTTAACTGAGAGTGAACAAACGTGACCAAATGAACCCGTAAGGCTCACTCTCCGAGTTACAATTGTATACATTGAGTTTTTTTGCAGCTGTGATTTAGGAATGTTACATTAAATACAATAAAATACATTCAAATTAACAGTATTGGTAATGCATTATGCCTTGTGCGTGCGTGCGTGCGTGCGTGCGTGTGTGTGTGCGTGCGTGCGTGCGTGCGTGCGATCCTGAAGCCTCCAGCCTTATCTGACAGCCTTAAATATCTGACAGCTTTTAAGTGTAGCACATAAAAACTTTATTGTGCCGTTATTATTATTATTTGTTGTTGTTAGTATTGTTGTCATTATTATTATTATTATTATACTTTATTTTAATTTGAAAATGCAATGACATATTCTTTCACAGCAAACATGAAACGATACAATAAATATCAACACGGGAGGTAAAGAAAATTGGGATGCTTTTCTGACGGGCAAGGGTTTTGAGGAGCGCCACCAACATTTTGGACACATCATGTATGAGGGAATAATCATGTAGGTCTCCATGTCAGAATATTATAAATAACTCTTGTGATTTTTATTTTTTCTTCTCTGATGGTCAACCCCTCCCACACCTTCAGTTACCTCGTCGACCGCAACCGCAGGGCGATCCATAACGTCTAGCAGGTGTAGAGTTCCGTGTTGGTGCGTAGGGGACATTTTGATTTATTTATTTATTTAGTTTTCGCCTGGTCACCAATAATTGTGAAACTTCAGCTAGTTTGTCTGGCTGGACACAGGAGCTGTCCAGGCATCACATTTCCCCCTAGGTTCAAATGTGCTGTGTGCTTTGATAATAAATGGACAGAGCTCAGGTGACCAGGCTCTGTAAGGGCTTGTAGGTAATGGAGAGGTCTTTCACTCTCAAACAAGGTTGCCTGGACTTTAACTCAGCCCTTATTTTTAGGAAAGAGGTGGTGTGCCAACTTATCTGGTGTCTCTGTTGTATATCAGGACAATGACACAAATGTATTGCTGTCTGCTGTTCATCCACACAAATTACTTTCCTCCAAAATAAAAGTAAATAAATACAAATAATTCCAAGGACATTCCACTGTATATAGTGGTGTAGAGATGTCTGATCAGTTGTGGGCCATCAGTCACGTGTGACCTAAAATGTAAGAAAGAAACCTTTGTTTTCCATTCTCTGTTAATTTTATACATCTGCTTATAACCCAGATATTTTTATTTTTATAAATTATTTTATTATATGCAACCTAGATCATTAAGCCTGAAATATCTTCTGGTTGTTTGAGAGAGGCAAAACCGGGACATTGTTGGGCAGACCAATTTTCTACAGCTAAGAATTCACTACTAAGTGTTGCACCATACAAACAAACAAAGCAACAGGAAAATCCTGGTCTGCCTTTTGTTTATTTGTTGTATTTTGAGTTTGCACACAGATTAAACATTGTAAATGAATGTGGTAATTAAAATGGGGTGTGTGTGTGAGTGCAGGCGTTGGTTTATCTACTTGTTTGTTTCAGATGAAAGGAGGAGCACATTTTCTATAGCACGGAAAGAGTGGGATTGCACTCAGCGCATCATACCCGCTTGTTTACAATGGTCTCCCAAGGGGACCCCCTCCTCTGTTTGTTAGCATATTTGCAAGGGGGAGAATTAAAATAGACCACCAGCTCAGGCAGAACCCCAACTGTAGAGAGACTGTACTGTACAATGATTTTGTCCAGTTGAGTAAAGACTGCTTGAATGATCTGTTGAATAGCAAAGATTTACTCAGACTCAGACCTTGATTGATATTGATATCGCGACTTATACATTTCATAATCTCTTTCAACCTGGCGTCCCTATTTGTAGCATGTACAGTATAGCCTAGGTGATTTTATTTTCTAAACTAAGAAAATTCAAAAATCCATCTACAACCTTAGTACTGCTAAAGTGGTTTTGTCAATATATTTCCTGTTTTTACCTGTACAATTGCCAACTTAATTTGTTGTCTTCTTTCTTATTTAAAAAAAAACACTTTTTTAATACATTCAGTATTTTCATTACTATTATCTAAATATCTTAATGTTGTCCAGTGGAACACCACACCACCAGTTCACTGCTTGTAACTGTATGAGTGAGCGACACATAAAAGCCTCTTGAATCGCTCTTCAACCTCACGAGTTGCAGTGCCATGCGTTGTGAGCTTGTAGATCTGCTATTTTCTCTATCTAAGTATGGCTTACAGTATGTGGCTAAAACAACTAAAAGGGACCATAACTAAGCAGAGGGGTGAAAACTGTGTTTAAGGAGTTGGAGTATCTGTCATTAACCTCCCACCTGAGGATTCTAACGACACAAAGGTGCGGGTAATCTTGTAGAGCAACTTCTCCCCTGGGTTTGCACAGTGTGCCTTACATTCATTGCTCCCACATAAAGAGATATGGCATGTTAAATAGTTGAATGAAGATAAAAGGGGATGGAAATAGACTGTTAAACGAGCTTCCCCTGGTACAGTTCACATGATGTTCTGTGAGACTGAGCTAGTGACCTTTATAATCAAAGCATATGCTAATTACAGTGATATTATTAGACGTGGGGGAGCCTCTGTTCAAAGCTGCTCCTATCACTGCCTGCACAGAATGTGCAAATCAGGGCATTGTCACTGAAAAGGTGGACCTATAAAAGTCATATTGTCACTATTATGTCTCCGCTCCATCTCTCTATCCCGTGCTCTCTCTATGCCGTGCTCTCTCTCTCTCTCTCTCTCTCTCACACACACACACACACACACACACACACACACACACACACACACACACACACACACACACACACACACACACACACACACAGGCTACTGTATATTCAAGTGCAATGAAAAAACACACCGCTTTTTTAAATGACTGCTTTATCCAATGTGGTCGTATACCTAGAACACCCCTCATTCTCCTCTGACCCCAGTTTTAAACGAACAGCCATTTAGCGGGGCAGAAACACATGAATATTTATCAATGTGCCACCTCTGCAAGGTACGCACCCCAAGCCAACGCATGAAGAATCGATTTTTTGCAGCGTATTTTAGATTTCATTTGGAGCTTGCATTTTTTTTCTCTCTGAGCATTCTTCTTCATCCTCCTCCCCTCTCCTCTGCCTCACCCCCAGCCCCGTTCTTTTGGTACATTTGCATAGAAATAATTTCTGGGTGAGGCATGTTCATAGGGTGTCCAAAAGTTAGCTGCAGTGGCACTCAATGACACACAGGCAAGGATGGAGCCCACAACACAAACTCAACTCTCAGAATCCTGCAGTGTTCATTTATCTCTGAAAGCGTAACCTTATAGGTCGATTTTGAAATTGATTAAATTCAGGATTTTCCTGTAACGTTATATATATCTTCATTCGGCGGTTTACTTCGATAAAGCTAGTTTGGAGGCTATTTATGTCTCATTTGACACTCATTTATTTTCCCTGATGAAGCCATACGTCATGTACATAAAAATAAATACATAAATATTTTCCCTTCATTTCACAACCATGACATTTCTCTTCACGTTTATTATTATGTTCCCTGCTCTTTGTTATTGAGCTAATAGCCAAGGCCATACGCTATATCAAAGTGCTATCAGCTGGATTCCCTTCTTTGTTTAACTTAGTTGTGCTCATATCAGGAACATGTCATTTGAAACTCTATAATGTCTTATTTCTGTTGTTTCTTTCTTTCAATTTGTATGTTCCCCTGACCCCCCATTGTATCAGTGATCATTTACTCTCACTCTCTCTTTGTTTGTTGCCCTATCACTGCCTCTCTCTCTCTCTCTCTCTCTCTCTCTCTCTCTCTCTCTCTCTCTCTCTCTCTCTCTCTCTCTTGAACACACACACACACGCACGCGCGCGCACGCACGCGCACGCGCGCACACACACACACACACACACACACACACACACACACACACACACACACACACACACACACACACACACACACACACACACACACACACACACACTAGGATCTAGATTGAGCGGACCAGCATGGAGTGGGCAAATTACATCACTGCCCCAATTAAAATAAAACAACAGGACTCTTTCAAGCTGTCCTGCAGGGGAGAGAGAATGAGAAAGAGAGAGAAAGGAATAATACAGAAAAAGGTCCAATTCAGTCAGATTGTCATGATGTTCATTTTAATTAAAAAATGTGATTCACTGCAATTAACTCCAAACTAGTTCCCTGTGGCTTGATGAAAATCCAAATGATTGCCAATTTCCAAGCAAGAGTGTTCCATAGCCTTTTGTAAATAGTCTTACTCATACTACAATGTATACTATCTTTATGTTTGTGAACACTCAAATGTAATTATTTTCTTTTCTATATACGGTATTGAACCAAATTATGTTTTATAACATTTTACACAAGTATGTATGTCTTATATAATATAAACATAGTATAAACAAAAACAAAGCAACCGTTTTGTTTTCCTTTTGGTTTACCGGTTCATATTGAGCGTACAACTTACTGTGAACTACTGTGCTGTATCATAAATAAGGGTGGTGACATATGTGCTGTATATAAAAGTAGTCTGTTTTACATGAGTCCCCTTCCACGGCGGCCGCCGGGACAGAGGCTAAAGACCAGCACTCAAAGTAAGTGAGTCTTCTGCTGTCATTGACAGGTGTATTATGAGGGCTTGTCTCATGACTGAGAGAGAAAAAAGCAGATCGGTGTGAGGACACACCGGAACCTCTCTCTCACTCTGTGATTGATGACATCACTGATTTATTGAACGTTCACATATACTTTTACTTGTCAACCTTGATTGACCTTGCTGTAAAGTCAGACCTCATGTCATCTGATGACATTCCTTGCCATTGAGCATGAACTGTGTTGAGTTGAAATGTGTTGGCCGGGCCCATCCAAGGGTATGGATTACTCTAGTGAGAGGGGTTGAGTGGTTAAAGCCTTTTGACTAATAGTCTGTCAGGGTCGCACTCAGCTCCACTTGGTCACACAGATCACCTCTCTCTCTCTCTCTCTCTCTCTCTCTCTCTCTCTCTCTCTCTCTCTCTCTCTCTCTCTCTCTCTCTCTCTCTCTCTCTCTCTCTCTCTCCCCCCCCCCCCCCCACTCTCTGAAACACATGCATATTTTTATAATGTGTAGACGCCATATACAGTACAGTATACCCACCTCCTGAGATGCCTCATTATATCAGGTCTAGAGACATGGCATGAAATGTCATTTTCACTCACAGCTGTCATTCATCATGATAAAATGTCTCCTCCATTACTATAATGATAATGATCAGTGCTATCAAGGTTTGATCGTGTTGAAAAATATTGAGAAACATAGGATTTTCACATGTAACGCATGCAGACACACAATGCCGCAGCAAGCAAAGAAATATTCCAATTATACAATTTAAACTTGCGGTGCAACTTACTGCCTTTCACTGTAATAAAACACATTTTCAATACAGATTCCTAGTGTGTCTCTGTTAGCTGTCAACCTGCAACATGACTTGGCCCATGAATTCTTTATACACCACCAGTGTACGCTACAACAAGACTACTTCACCCCCCCCTCCCCCCTCTCTCTCGCTCACACACACACACACACACACACACACACACACACACACACACACACACACACACACACACACACACACACACACACACACACACACACATGCACGCGTACACGTACACATGTGCCTGAAGATGAGAACAAATCAAATCCTCACTTCTTTTCTCTCCTGTTCCCTCCTTCTTCAAGGAAGGGGGTAAGATAAATATTCACTTATTAAAGCGTAACTGGAATTGACTGTGTCATGCATCAGGCTAATAGCTGAAAGCCCCGGTTCAATACAGCGGAGTTGGGAGAGGCTTTGCTAATGGAAGAAGTGACGTGGTCGCAGCCCAAATGCCATTCATCAGGCTGCACACTGTTCGTTAGGAGCTACAAAGCCCTGCCATCTTGTACACTCAGGATCATCTATTAACCCTCGGCAATGGCACCCGCCGGATTATGGAAATAACAGGTTCAGGAAAATAGGACACCGATAGGCCATCCATGTGGAAAAGATTGGTGCGTGGAGACTGTTGTGAAATACGTCTGACTGGTGAAGGATACGGCCGTTTTTCTTCTCTCTGAAGATCTAGGTGCTGTTGCGTCTGGAGAGCTGAGGGTTGCATCAGGGAAGGAACCTCTGCCAGACATTATGGTCCCACTTATTACATTCCTGCCCACCACTAATAGAGCTCTTTGACTGTGGTCTCCATGCCCTGCGTCATTGACTGAACTCAATGTTATTCACTAAGATCTAATGTGAGGGTTAATGTCTTTTCATTTTGGGGGGAATGGAAAGCACAGTGCTACTGAGATCAGACAAGGGGGGATATGACAGAAGGGATGAGAGTAGAAGAAAAGTGGACAAGAAGGAGTAAATTGAATGGTAAAGATTCAGACAGAACACATACTGTCTGGTGAACTCCAGGGTGACCGCAAAAAAAAGCTCATGTCTCCCAATTGCTGGATCAGACCCACAAGCAGGTTTCAAAATGTATTCAGCAAGCTGTGAATTTGTTAATTGTCTCACTAGAGAAAAACTACCAGAAAAAGATAAACAAACTAGAAAAAGTGCTCCTCGGAACACAGGTCTCTGCCAGGTCAGGTAGGTTATTGTTATTGTGTCATTTCTTCTTAGGCCTTTCACAGCAATCGGACACTGCATTCATGATTTCAGGTATTTTGTTCCACATTTTTTTTGTGCTAAATTAGACCTGCTGGTGGCGCTATATATATACAGGCCAATGAGAAAAGGGTGGCATTTCTTCCTCGGCCAAGTGGGAATGTGCGTGCAAGATTTCACGGAAATCGCATGCTACGTTCATGATTTCAGGCATTTTGTTCAAAGCAGAATATGAAAAATCAGACACATCCGTCTTGATCACATGACTATAGAGATACTGTGTACCGTGTTTTGCGTGACTTTTGGACAGAATCTGAAGGAGTAATAGCACAAAATGTGTTTTACAAAAGTCAGCCTCCTGGTGGCGCTCTAAAAGGCAGATGTGATAAATGCAGGCCAAAGGTTTTTCCTTGGCCTCTAGGAAGGCAATCGCCAGATCGGTGCAGTTATAGGTAAAAACGCGAATCGGCCTGTTATAGCGCCACCATGAGGCTGATTTGAACATTTTGAAGTGGCATTTTTTCCTCGGCCTAGGGGGAATGTGCAAGCAATATTTCACGGAAATCGCATGCTGTGTTTATGATTTGAGGCATTTTGTTCAAAACTAACCAATCCTGCAAACTTTGGATGACAATCTTTTCAGTTCCGAAAGGAAAGGAAAATAAAGTTGATTGAATTGAATTGAATCTTAGCCAGTCAGGATGGAATATGGAAAATCGGACAGATCCGTGTTGATCACATGACTATAGAGATACTGTGTACCGATTTGCGTGATGTTTGGACAAAATCTGTAGTAATAATATTAAAACATGTGTTTCGCAAAAATCGGCCTCCTGGTTCGGCTTTGGCAACCAGGGAGTGTGTGTGCACACGCAGTGACTGGGCCAACAGCGCCGGAAATCTAGCTGCTCACAGACAGACGGACACACGGACGGACACATGGATGGACGGACAGGGTTCAAAACATAGTCTCGGCCATCCATGCCTTTCGGCCTGGCAGAGACAAAAATAAATAACAGTGGAGACCTCCGGGTGACTGTAAGGCACTCAATTCCTGGCAGTGGTGCCTCCAGCTTGGCCGGACGCTCTAACATATGCAATTGGCAGTGTTTGCGAATATGCCGGCAGGGGATTGTGTCCTTGTCACTGTGCTAGCGACTCCTACTGGGGAGGGGAATTTACACATTCCCGGTGAAACTCCTCACTCTCAGGTGAAAAGACTGATGATTCCAGGAGGCACATGGTTGTGTTGGGGATTGCTATTTTAAACTATTGAATTTTTGCATAAATAAGGTTTGGGGTTGATTTGTCATGCTCAATTCTTTTTCATGGAAGTCACGTAAACCACACCCTCTCCGTCCGTCATAACTATTATCCATGTGGGGGCTGGTCTGTAGTTCCACAAACCTCTGTGCCATGACATGCACACTACCTCATAGTGAGAGAATGCCATGCAGTGTGTCCGGACCAGGGGACAATAGATGTGACATGGCAGAGTGATCCAGGACGTGTGCACGGCGTGCCCTGGCTATGGACACACAAAGGGCTTGAGCCTGCCCTAGATCCCACACAGCTTCAGGGGGTGACGTGATATCACGTGCACCCACCGTGCAACAAATATCTTGTCCACTCAGCAGTTGAACGTGTCCAATGCTTGGGACAGACCTTCCAGGGGGCCGGTATAGGATTCAGTGGCCCAGAACCCTGTTGGGCAACAGGTGTGCAGTGGGAAGATGGATGAATGCAAATACGGTGGACGGATCCATTTAGAGTGCAGCAATAAATAACAAAATATGGAAAGACTCCATGTACCATTAAAAAGTTATCATTTGCTTTGATCGACCACCCTGTTTAATCGTATGAGTCACTGTATTTTTCATAATTTGAAATGTCTGTCATCACGGGACTCTTTTAAAGCCTCGTCCTCCCCCATGCCTTGAATCTCTTGCCAAAAATTGTGCAACAAGCACTGTCCTACAAAAACAATAATGAAAACAAATCATTTTTTGAAATAGAACAGGCGTAATGTATTCAATTGATAGATAAGGGAATGATCCCTCCTCCCCCATCATAAGATGGATGTTTATTGCCTCTTCTCAATGCCATAATGGTTTTTGGTGCTGAAAGTGCTCTCTCTTGCCAACAAAAAGGCCCAACGTTTCTGTTCCAGCCCCAACATTGACCAAAATATCTAATTGCTCCATGATGTTTGGATTGAAGACACAGGCACCATTCAACACCAGTGTAGAACAGTCTGGCAGAGGCTATTATAAAAGGGGAGTTCAAGATTGACTGGCAGCCGTGGGGATAGAAATGACTCGTAGATAATGATATGTTTATGGCGGGGCTGGTTTGAGGAAGCACATCATTAGTGTTAAGGTTGGAGATCCAGTACAAAGGAGACAGAGTGTGATAGTAGACACCAGGGGACACTGTCTCCCAGGCTGCTACGGCAGTCCTGAGAGCTGCCAATACATCAATTCAACCAATCATTAGCTCTATCTAATGCTGTAGTAAGGATCTATCTCTGGCGTTTAAACACAGCTTGGTAAAGGGCGCTTAAGTGTTCTTCTTTCTGCATGTAACTATTTGACTTCACAGCCAAAGGGAATCTGAAAATGACAGTGACATAGGTATACCATAGCCTTGAGCCTTTGTAAACACTTATTCTCATGTTGACTACAGAAAGAATATCTTTCTCTCAATCAGTATTTTGTATAATTTCATTGTGTGCATTCAAATGTAATTGAATATGCACATCATGGTCTGATGGTCACCTACGCATACACACGAACGCACGCATACACACGCACGCACGCACGCACGCACGCACGCACGCACGCACGCACGCACGCACTCACACACACGCTCTCCACCTTCCCTCTCCTTTCCTCTCTTGTCCATCAACTGACATCTCCCAGCTCGCTGAAGACCCACGAAGCAATGCTCCCCTTCAACGTGAAGTCGACCGAGCATGTGCAGATCACACAAGGTCACCGTGGCGATGAGTGATGAAGAGGAGGGGCTCAGAGGGGTCTGGTCAGGCGAGCAGCAGGAAGTATCACTTTACTCCATCTCCATCCATCACCACGGCGATGAGTGACTTCTGGTCATATAGACAGACACCAGGCTGTCTTTCTTGCATATCCTGTCCCCTTACTTACTGATCCTTAACCTGAACCAATAGCACACAGTACAGCTGCTCTCCACTGCCTTATATAGGCTCTTTTCCACTAGGAACCCCAGAACCTTCATAACCTGAAACTTTCCAGAACCCGTAAAGTTCTGTGATGATTTTGATTTTGTTTACGTTTATAACTAGAACTGGGGAGGTATGTCATAAGAAAGTGAAAAAGCAGATCAAGCTCCCACACTGTGAGCTTGTAGAGCCGCTATTTTCACATTTTATTAAATATTTTGTTTATTTAGTACACATTTCTGGGTTTCCAGAACTCAAGGTTAGTACTATTAGTACAGGGTTAGTACTATCAGGTTCTGAGAACCTTATCTTAAACCAATCAGTAGTAACACATGGAAACAAATCCAGAACCCATGAAATACGTTACACAGCATGGCACGGTTCGCTTAGTTCTTGTATTGGAAAAGAGCCATGTGATAAATGCATTTATACTCATGTACAAATGCTAGTAAGTATCAAACGGTCAACGCAACAATCTAATCTATGTAGCAGGGAAAAGATGATTAATGTGCTGTTATCAATGGGAATGATGTCAAACTGTATACCCAATATAAATAATTGTATGGCTTTCATGGGGGTATGGGTGTAACAGGTATAAGTGCTGTGTGTGTGTGTGTGTGTGTGTGTGTGTGTGTGTGTGTGTGTGTGTGTGTGTGTGTGTGTGTGTGTGTGTGTGTGTGTGTGTGTGTGTGTGTGTGCGTGCGCAAGTGCGCGTGTGTGTGTGGGGGTGTGTGTGTGCGTGTGTGTGTGGTTGTATATTATGTGTAGGTGTGTATAAATCAAACGTCATAGTGCTGGAGCTCAGTTTTACAGTATGCTTCATGTGACATATGTCACAGGCAGACATGTATGCCACATGAAGCCAGAAGCAGTTTATCTGTCTTGTATTGGGGGAAGTTGAGGTTTGACTTGGATACCCCGCCATCACTCCTCCAAAAGCAGTTTGCATTTCTGCGGCCGAGCCAAGGCTGGAGCCTAAACAGCGCTTTGAGTCCCTCCCTGTTCATTGCCAGGGTTCTCCTGAGCTGGCAGGCTTGTAGCAGGCTTATTAGATAAGGAGACAGACTCTCTGGCCCCTCTAAATGTCCCTCTCAGTAGGATAAAAGAAAATGCCTTTACTCTACTTTTACTCATAAGTGGAACTAGACAAAGCAAATGACTGCGTGGAGGAGAAGTGTAATAGGTCACTGCTGGGCCCGTTTCATTCAAGATTTCAGGTACAAAAACTGTGGTTTTAGTCTTTGTAGTCCCCACATATGATCAAAGGAAAAACCTTTGATGTCTTTTGAATGACATGCTTTTGTGAGGCATGCTTTTTATGACATAGTGTTTCCTATACTAACCAAACACCACATACTGTGTGATGTGTGTCCACTAAGCTTTTTATTCATATTTTTTAAGCCTCATGAAAGTATAAAATACGAATCTCTTGATCACACATAGACTTATTACATAATAACATCTTAAATCACATGACAAGGGAACTTCATTCTTCTACTTGTTTTTTAAATGCCAACATGCACTGATCAAGTCCTTATTCGCAACTGTCATTCCCAGCTTTTCTTTCATATTTACCTTCAGGAATGTCAGCTGTAGCTCTCCTCTACCACAAAGGCTCTATAAACAGGGGTGCTCCTGACCCAGCTAGCCCTGGGACTAATTATCTTCTTATGGAAATGTGGCTATTTCGGGCTACTTCCACATCCCTAATTATTTCTGTTATTCCAATATCAGGCCGTCTTTGATGTCCCAAATCCTGTATTTAAATAGTGTAAGATCCCCATCCTCCGTGCCCTCTGAGGATTGTATCATGTAAAATACATGGAGGCAGAGTGGGTATTATCAAGGCCTCCAGGGGCTGGACACACCAGGGCCACTACCTCCCTGTATCCCTCCTTCCCTTTTCACTCCTCCTTATGGGGGCGTCTGTCGGGAGCCTGTGGTGTGTGGACGGATGTAATATACATGTGCGTTACCAGAGTATTGGGGAATGTGGAAATGAATCTTTGTCGGAAATCTGTGGGCTTATTATCAAGGGATGGGGTACATGCCAGGACGTATACAATGTTTTATAAATCAATGACCATCTCATACTCCCCTGTACTGATTTATGTGACCACGTGGCCTCTAAAAAGGAGTGGTTCTGTTGTTGTCTGTTGTTTTTACTACTAGAGCAGCTATCCTCTGCTTTAAAGTGCATAATTCATAGATAATGCATATTATTATGTGGGTACCATAACAGCCTAAATGGATTGCTCGTGCTGTACAAACTTTTGGCCCATAGAGAGTGAAGAGTGTCTAAGAAAGGCATCCATCAGCGCTGCATGAAGAGAATTGTTTCATTAAATTAGTAGGGTTAAATGGCACTGTACCATATGGCCTGGCACCATCTTGCGAGACAATTAGATGAGTGGGAAACTGATGTACACTATGATTATAGAATCTCATTGTGCATCCCTCGTGCGTGAACGGCGCCGCCACACTGTCATGTGATCCATTCACCTGCACTGCAGGTTAGCGATACATCCCCGGGTCCTGACTGGAGATGCATGCAGAGTTATGACTGTGTGTGCTCCTCAGTATCTGCCCCGTTCTGGCACACAGGCTCCATTCTAAAACATGACTGTGTGTAAAACCATCATCATGTATTTTCATATAGATGAGCTATGGCTACCTGCGCTCCCAGCCACGCTTTTATTAATGGTGCGCTGTCAGGAGCGGGATGCTCTGCATATTCGCATATTAAACAGGCAGGGAGGGAGATGCCCGGTTTATTACCGTCTGATATAAATCAGCTTAAAGCATCTCTCCTCCTTCGGTTCCACCTCCTTCCATTCCACTCCATGGAGGACGACACAGCAAAATCCCGAGTGTTCGTTTAACTACGGCCCTTAAGGGTTCATTTTTAGTTACACTGTCTGAGTTAAATGAACACTCTGGATTTTGCCGTGGGTTTCCATTGCAGCTCCACTCTCTTGATTCTCCTTATTTGGTGGCACAAATCTCTTGATCTCTATTACCCTTGTCCAAGATATTCCTGTCACAAGTAGTCAGATGGGCCTGTGTGTGATACATAACATGCAAACCCCTTATTTACAGTATACCACGCTGAAAATCTACAAGCTCACAATGCATTGCATCGCGCTGTGTTGTGAGTTTGTAGATCGGCTATTTTTGGTGCAGGACACCACCGTAGGACAAAGTATAAATCAGGCCTAATGAGATACAGTGCGATGACTCCTTCCGCACTGCCCGGGCATTTAGTCTCTCGTTTCCCCAGCCTAAATAGAGTGCAACACAGCATCCCAGCTGTGCTGATCCAGTTGAGTTATGAATACTGTGGCTACAGCGATTAAGCAGATGAAATTTAATCGTAAAATTTCTCGAGACCGCCGCTGTTTATGACTGTGTGCTTATTAAAATGCAACATGTTCTGCTACATTTGGATTCCTTTCCCTTGTCACAAAACTATGTTGCTGCAATTTTGTTTGCATGCTGTTTGACGAGCTAAACATTCTCTCTTGTGATTACGAAGTGAGACTAAGATAAAGGATGTTTTAAAATGGAAATGAAATGTTGATAGTGGCAATGGGAGGTAATGCCTTACTAAATTACAGCAAAGCACCCTAAAAGGTAAAAAGAGGAGGCTTGCATATGTTAAAACCATTGATTTAATTTTGACTGACTTATTATTTGACTCTCATCACATGAATAGGTTACAATAAATGCTCAGTGAATTCGTTCGACCCGATCTGAGTTGATCCCTCATTATTTTCTCCTCTTCTGCAAACCCCTTTTATCTAACAAAACCATTTTCCACCACAAATACTGTAGGTACTATGAGGTGTTGAAGTGGAAGGGATTTGTGAGGGTGGGAGAGCGAGGGAACATAGAGGTTACAAAGGAATAGACGGATACTCTTCAAAAGAACCTCTTCCCACACTGAAAGAGAAAGAGCAATCTGCTCCAGCCTGCTAGTTTCATTTACTGGGACCCTACTCTGGGGATCTCAGGAGTGAGGAGTCTGAAATGAAAAATGCAACAGCTTCATGTCTCAACACTCCTCCATTGGCTCTGTTGGTCCTCTGTTTGTTTTTAATAAAGAGCACAATGTTGAACCCTGCAGAGGCCTTGTGTGGTGATGTGTAGTAAAAGCAAGTATGTACAGTAAAGCATGAATGCATGGACCCACAGAAGCGTATGCATTTATCTGGAGTGAAATGCTCATGTTGTGGTCATGCTAGTTACAAAATGCCCAATGCCCATATATCAAGAGATCTCATGCTGACATTTCCAATATGGCAGTTTAGGTAAAGTACACAGCGCTTGCGTGGCTGCAGTGTTAAATGGAGAATTATGTTGGCACCAGTCCCCAGGCAGAGCCAGGGCTGGGGTGTGCCTGCTCAGGCGAAGCTACTATACTACACTGTTTATTCCCTGGCACCCCTCCAGACAACCAAATTATAACTGCCATTTAAAAGAAAGAGAAAACAAGGGGAGCAGAGAAGAATAGATTCCTCATGTGAAAAGGAGTACAGGGCACGGCATGATATGGTTCTAATCATATCTTTAGTCTGATAATGATCCTGACATGTTTGGTTATGGGCTTGCGATACTGAGGACTCCAAACACTGGCTCTTGGGTATACTATATTACTGACAAATCACTGGGATGTTTCTTAACTTGTTTTTCTATCCCATTTTCTTCCTTTCCTTTTCTGTTTATCTTTTACACGCTTTCCTTCATTGCCTAATCTTTCTTTCTTTCTTTCTTTCTTTCTTTCTTTCTTTCTTTCTTTCTTTCTTTCTTTCTTTCTTTCTTACTTTCTTTCTTTCTTTCTTTCTTTCTTTCTATCTTTCTTTCTTTCTTTCTTTCTTTCACTCTCATATTCTTCTTGCCTTCTGTCTATTGACAGTCTGCAGTGGAAAAAAGAAGATGTCTTGTGCGATGGGGAAGGGGAATGGGTCAGATGTACAGTCTCAGCCCAGTGAAACTTAAGCAGCTTCATTTCAGTGCCTGACATGTTCCGTGTGTCACACATTGCCCTGTGATTAGAGAGATAGGGACAAAAATGATGCAAGCTTCTGTTATTTTATCACAATCTAGACATAGTTCTGGATTTTAAACACATAATTATAAACCACCAAAATCATCTAACGTTGAAGCATATACAATTCAACACAAGCTGACTGTGAGAAAATAAATGCTTTTACTAATCAGGCTAGAGAGCTAAGTGTGTTTCTCCCATTGCACCAGTGAACTAGTCTTATCTGGTTCTCAGGGAGGCTGAGGGTGGAGAGATTTGGGGCTAGAAAGGTCACAGAGAAGGCCCGAGTCTACATGCTCGATAAGTGCGGTGACTCCAGCCAAATACCCTCCAAACAACAATGGTCTATAAATCACTGGCCGCGTCCTCCCCAGCCCCCTTCCCCTCTTGCTCTCCTGTCTGAGGGCTATGTTACTGTACTCCACGAACAAGGAGAGACCCTGTTTTTTTGGATCACTTTCCCGGAGGCATTATTAATTACCCAGCATGCCGTTGGGTCTGCAGGATTGACGCTCCCAGTGCCGTAGGTCTGACCACCTCGGCCCCTCTGACCTTGTCTGGCAAGGCGGACAGGGAAGATAAATCAGATATACAGTACTATGGGGGAGACATAGAGGCCCATAAAACTATGCTTGAGAACTGCAGGAGGCCCTCTTTATCAAAACACAAAGTTCTTCTGTTTTCTCAATCCCACAAGGCCATTCAGAACGGCAAAGTGCATGCCAGATAATCTCTCACTTTTTTACATTTATAGCTTGAAGTTGCATTGTATTCAAGCCATAAGCTGTCATATATCCACGTATCTATCTATATTTCAATTTCTTCTTGCTTTTATTGCGTAGTCCATGTTTCCCCCAAAGACATCGTAGGTGCGTTGGGCTCTCTAGTGTGTGTACTGTGCTGTGTGATGGGCCACGGTGCCTAGCTTATGCATGTTTAATGTTGTTGAACATGAACGCACAGTCAGCCAGTCATAAACACGGCAGCTGGGACACATAAAAGGTCATAAAGCTGTCAGTGAAATTAGAGTGGCGCGTCCACCGGTGCCAATTTACCCACACAACACCTGTCTGGAGAGGAAGGTGGGGAAGGGTACACCATCACGGCCACCTCTCTATCCCATAATGCAATGCTGCACGACCCGCCAATCAGCAGACACCTGGCAGAGAAGAGACATGAGGTGTGGAAGGCTGTCTTGTGCCACACTCATATGCTCCTATGAAGGGACAACTAGGTTATTAAAGTCAAAACATTCACATCAATATGGGTAATGACTTCTAACGTTATACTCCGTCATACAGCAATTACTTTAGTTATATGTTATGTTTTCTTTCTTTTTTTGTTTGTTTTGTTCTTAGTTGCTGAGTTGTTTTGCATTTCCATGAATCAGACATGTTCAGCTCAATTGCTTTATGAGAATATTTGTATTTATATCTGTGGCAAAAGGAGATTAATTATACAAAAGGGCCTTTAATTATCTCTCGTTGTGTGTGGGTGGACTTGAGAGAAAGTACCCACAAGTGTGGGATCCTCACATTTTGGGTTAACAGTGTGTGCTACCAGCTGCCATGGGGCAAAAATAACACTCTCTTCTACATCATTATTCATTCAACTCCATTACTCATTAGAGTATTATCTGGCATGTGAAAATTCACTCTGTGATAAGGGATGCATGGCCCCAATATGAGATTTCCTGCTATTGTAGAGCTAAACTAATTGATTGCAGTCCATTTCTGGCACTAGCTAAGAGGAGTCCCTTTATTTTATATTTCTCTCTCTCTCTCTCTCTCTCTCTCTCTCTCTCTCTCTCTCTCTCTCTCTCTCTCTCTCTCTCTCTAACACACGCACGCACGCACGCACGCGCTCATGCACACACGCACACACACCCTCCCTCTTTCTCTCTCTCTCTCTCTCTGGTGCTCTCTTTTTCTTAACAATCACCATACTTATGTTTATTTTATTTAACACAAAATGTAGCCTACTCCAACCTATATACAGTAATTGCCAGGGTTTTCCTGTAAAATGTATTTAAGTCAGCCAAGTCAGCAGGGGGCAGTGTGTATTATATTTCCGCACAACTCATTCATCAGGGCCAAAATTGCAATAAAACACAATTATGTTGCTCTTATATTCCCGACCAGCAGCGTGCGGACTCTCAGGGACTGTGCAGTCATGGTGCATAGCAAGGGACAGTTGTATTATTACCCAATGAATATTACATGAAGAGGAATTAATTCCCAACACACATTTTCCTTGAGAGGGGATATAGGATAATTCAATGGCCCATCCAGTCTTTTGTTGGTTATTTCTCTGTTGTGTGGATACTAGGGAATGTTTCATTGTAAACCCACAATACCCACTCAAAATATTGATTCCTAGTTAATTTACCTTTCAGTGAAATGTTTCCTGTGAGCTCCCATGGACTAAACAAAGAACATCAGGGATCTTTATTGTTTCTCGTTTCAGACAGTGTTATTAAGCCCTCATTGCTTGTTTGCGAGCATGCATGATCCATCCTGTGGTTTCACACAGAGGTCCACTGGGGAAATCCTACACTGTATTTATTTTAATTATCACAATTATCATTATAATCATTATCTTTTCCTACCCCAATGTAACCAGTGGGTTTGTCTGTTTTTATTTTGTAGTTGTTCTCTTTGTGTAATAGCTTGCTGATCTGGTGACCATGCATGCGGTTTCACCACAATAGGGCCATTGCATAATGTCTTACAGAATAGAAGCAGGCTAAGTTTTATCAACATAAGTGACACTTTTCACTTCATTGTTTGTCCTATAAGGCCAACAAGTTATTTATCTAAGGTAAAATATAATTGTGGCATGCACTTATTATCAGGTAAAAAAAAAGAATGAGAGATCAATCTTGCAGAAAATATGGAAACTGCTTATTAAAATGGAT
The DNA here is from genome assembly GCF_963454915.1 of Gymnoscopelus microlampas. Lineage (NCBI taxonomy): Eukaryota > Metazoa > Chordata > Actinopteri > Myctophiformes > Myctophidae > Gymnoscopelus > Gymnoscopelus microlampas. Next base: position 43,709,474 of record NC_139962.1, read on the forward strand.
TGTTGTATTTGCTTCACCGCTGTGGACTAGTAATGAAAGGCTGTCAAAGCAAACTGAGAGGAAATGTGGTTATTTTCTGTCTTTGTACTTTCTATTATGTCAAAGGAAAGTTACTGTAAATGTCAGTGCACTACGCACTGTCCTATTTTACCACACAACAACAAATTCTTTTCTCATATGCCTTCATTCAAAAGTAGAAGAAAGAAGTGGGTTTGTATGCAATTACAAAGCCTCATAATACAGTGGGTGGTCATGTATGTGAATGTATCGTGATTAACAGCATTTCAGCCTGTAGCATTGACCGTCCATGTGGTCGTCCCCCAGCCGCGGCTATACAGAGCAAGCAATTTCATGTGGTTTGTGGTCAACAAACACACTTTGACCTTAAAGAGCGGCAGGCTAGGCCAGTGTCTGCTGTACTGGGGGGCAGGGGTGAGAGCTTCAGACAACCAGCTCTGATTGAGTTACTTTAGGCCTGTGCTCTATTACCTATTGCTCTCTTGTTTTGTTGAATTATTTACTAGGTGTCCACAGCATCCAGGAGACATGAATCCCAGTGCTTAAATCACTGGACATCTCCACATACAGTAAAAGACCACACAAGGGCAAACTGGCAAGACTCTGCCAAGCAACGGATTCAAAATAATATTATTATTATAGTAGGCTATGCATGTGTTGTCTTGCATTCTGTTTTTTATGACTTAATTTCATAGCACCATTTGGGAAATTATCACCCTAAGCCTAGTGTTGATTCCATGTTGTGGTTTGAAAATAATAATGTATCCATTCACATAAATAGTATGACCCTCAAATGATACTGACTGCCTTGGGAATCGTGTCTAAACCAATGGACGTTCATATGGATTTACACACTCACAAAGCCGTAATTATTCTTCCTGTGTGAGTATACGTTCACCATGCATGTGCCTTCGTCACAGAAAGCAGAGATTTTAAGTGCTGCAGTGGTAATCTATGCATTAACATAAAGCTTCTAGAAAGAAGCCAGAAGATTACTACCAGACAACACAGCCTTATGGAGGAAGTGAGGTGATTTATGACACGGGAGGCCTTATTCCAAGCAGGCATTTGAGTATCCAACAAAACTTTTCAACACATGGCTCAATTGCTTGCAGGTTAAATGACAGCGGAATAGCCGGGCTGTTAATTTCCTTAACAGATCCAGATGTTGGGAGTGTGACAGAACAGCACTCAAGTTTCATGGACGCGTGCAGGGGGATTGTGTGTCAGGGGTGTGTGACAAGTTGTGTTGAGTGGCCGTGCGTGCATGTGGTTACAGGATGCACAAGAATGTGTGTTTCTTTGTTTTCTGTTGTCAGAAGAATACTTTTCAATAAAAGTGTGTGTGAGCATGGGTATATTCATTTTCAAGGTGCCAAGTGAAAGTCCACACTTCAGTGCATTTTCATCCCGCATTTGATACATTATAGGCAATCCTTTTGTATGCATTCATCCAAGTTACTTGGCAAACTGAAGCAATACATGTTTCAGTCTGCAATGGCCTCCAATACAATGCCCATTTGCTGGTAATGGCAATGGATTACTTTATTGTATTCTGTTTATGATCTACATTGATCGCTTTCCCTCTGCTCTGTGCTCTGCACAATGTAATTTGCCCACTCAGATCCAGACATCCATTTTCCTGTACAGTCCTTTCCAATATATATGAACCCTTTTCCCAGCTGCAAAACAGATCCTTGAAATCCTATTTGGAATGTCAGCATGAGACATTTCTACAGTGAAGCGTGTGTGTAGACAGGCATGAAATAACATGGTTTAGATATTTCATGTCCCACTAAAATTACATCATCAGACATGACTATCCATTGCTCTTGAGCTAAGTGACTAAAATATTCATCTTCACCGCATGTCCCTCTCATAGATTTTACCATCTGTTCTCTCTAAGTCCTTCAATGATAAAAATGCAACAGATATCTCCCCCCCGTCAGTCCAGTCAACTTTAGTCATTCTGAACCTGTTATACTCTAGGTGCCCATCTTTATGCTTGCATTGTCTGGTGTACTGTATTATCTATGTATGTTTCCAGGGGTCCAGCTTTGTCTCAGCTCCATAACACCATCAAGAGAATAAAAATCGTCCACAAATTCACATAAGCAAATAAATATATACCGTATATTATATTTCCTTTATCTTTTTCTTTGTTTCAGTCTTATTGCTATGATAATTTCTCCCTTCTCTCTGATGCCACAGAACAGTGAACTTAGGGAGACAACTTGTTCCTGTGCTTTACCTGGTGGGATATCTGGTTTGTGTGTGTGTGTGTGTGTGTGTGTGCGGGTGAGAGTACATGTTTTCTTGTGTTGAAATGAAGCCATCTCTGAATTTGAATTAATAAATAAATTTGATTTTTACCCCCCTTTTATTTTACCTGTTTGATCTTAATGTATTTTTATTGTCACACTGTTGAGGAGACTCTAAGTACAATAAAAATGTTGCCACTGCTGTATTGTAAGTGCATTGTGGCAATAAAAAGAAACCTTGAACCTTGAACCGTTGAACCTATTTAAAATGTATGTTAAAGTGCCACACATCATTGAAACTACAGCTACTAGGCCTCTGAATAATAATAATCTTATGAAACTCTCTTGAGTTTCATTAACAAACCCTGTACACAGATCACATGCTTACAGTAAGTGTCCTACTTGTCTGTGTCTGTTCTTGGCTGTGTGTAGCACTAATGTGCCAAATAGTGATATGCAAAGTTGAACAAAATGGGTCAAACAGAAGAAATCATTGTCTGATGCACAACACTGAACTTCTGATAGGGTTTCAAATGGGGCTCTCCCACTTCTGTTGCATTCTATCTACTTGGCTATGCCAGCGTAACAGTGACAAAAATAAACTGTAGATGATCAAAGTTTAAACATCAGACAGTACTGAGTCCATGTAATAGTGCACTGAAAGAGACAGAAGCAGCTTTCTAGAAGTTGCTACTGCATCTCTGCTGTCCAGTAACTCATGATGATTGTCCTAAATCCTTGAATAATGATGTATAGACAGAAAATCATATCTCAGGAAACACTGATGATGTTCTTGTCATTTGAGGAGGCGGCGCTCAAGGTATGAAGTTGAATTTCTGAAATAAATAAACACAAGCAAATGTATTCAACATAAACTGAAGAACCCCAACCCCCCCCCCCCCCCAAAAAAAAACAAAAAACTAACTATTACTAACTAACAAAATCTGAAAGAATGAACTTGAACTAATCAACAAAAAGTTTTGAAAATGATATGTAAAACAGACTTGACTTTCACTTTGTGATTTAACCAAATTTGTATTGTATTTGTTTGCATTATGCTTGACACCCCCTGGTGATTGTTTTGTGCATTTTCTCTTCACCTCACAATCAGGAAGTGCTTCTCATAGATCTTGCCAGAGGCAGATGTTACTGCTGTCCATCATAATGCTATCCTTCATGGTGTACACATGTCATCATCATCTGTAAGTTGCTTTTCTTTATTAGCATAGAAGTGTTAGGTCATAGGTGCATCATTCTGTGTGTGAAATTTACAGTAGGCCTAGACCCTATGTTTGTTTGGTCATGCTAACTGCTATGCAGCCATGCTAACTAAGTATGCTAATTTAAGTTATGGGGTTGTTTTTATTTCTTTGTTTAGTACAATGAATGAATGAATGAATGAATGAATGAATGACATTTTTATTTTCGTGTCATGCCACCATTTTGGCCCATCCCATATGGGATTATATGACACATTACACAGAAAGAAAACAAGACATTAACAGTCCATTGACAGTCCTTCCTGTTCATAGTACGTCCTTCCTTATATATAACATACCAAATAAATAAAACATGCATACAGTAATTATATGAACAAAATAAGAACAAAAACAAGACAATGCCTACATGTAAATGGCCCTCCTCCTCCTCATTGGCCAGGACTTGTCAAGAAATGAAGCAAATGAAAAAATGTCAGTTTCTCTGAGTCATCCAACCACACAAATTCATACTTATGATCTACCTTATTACACCTTATTAGTACATTTAAAGCAGATAGGTTGTAATGCTGACATTATGTACTGTAAGCACAATTATGGTCTTTATGTGAAGTTGCAAACATTGTACTTTGTCTATAACAGTTAATTAGGCCTCTTATGATTGTGTTGGTAAAATTGCTGTTAGGTAGGCCTTATCCTATACTTGTCTGTTATTGTAGTGATGCAACATGCGTAGTATCATTTTCATTTGCATGATATGTAACACAGGAATAAGCGTCAAGTGTATGGACGTGTGAGTGTGCCTTCCTCTGTCTGTGCCAGGGGCCGCAGACTGACAGCCAAGAAGACTGTATCACAGTGAGTATGTGTGAGTTCTTGAGAGCCTGTACTGTTATTGCCAACCTGTTGATGAGTACTGTAAACCTGCCGTAGGTGCCGAGTAAACGTCCTGAACTGGTCTGGATATTCCTTGTCGAGGCATTCTCTACCCGTTCGCCTCCATCATCATTCAATACACAATGTTCTCATTATCATTATTCCAAAGTAAGTCCACGACAATATTGAGCAATAGGTACAGTACAATTCATAATGTGACAAGAAAGAAAGAAAGAAAAGTAGAGTGTAGGTGGTTTACTGGAATGCCTGCACCGGTATGTTGGCTGGTGGGTCCCTGAGACCTGTCCATTACATTTTCATGAAACATGCAGCATCCCTCACGTCACCAGTTCAAACACTCTCATGACGGGACCGTTGCACTTCTCTACTGTGTGCAATCTCCTGTTTGTTTTTCCAGACGCTCCCCCCTCACATCTCCCTCTGAGACGATAAGGAAATGATTCTTGGAGCAGTTGGAAGCACAACCTGGCTTCTTTAACCACATGAACCCTAGTTTCCCCTATTCTGGGCATGTCATAGACGAACATTTGCAAAATAAATCGGATAACATCCGTCAAAAAGAGCAGATCTACAACCTCACAAGTATAGGGTTTAAGTGGTTAAGGGGGGGGCTGATTCTTTGAATCAATACAGTGACTCAACAAGCTGAAGCAAAGGATCTGGAGTGGTCAGGGGATTCTTGTGCATAGTTGTGTACTGAGGTTAAGTGGAAGTATGCATTGTATACTTTATATCGATATTATATTGCAGAGGGATACCTTGCAATAACGGGCACACATTCCAACAGATCCCGTATGGGACCATGTTAAAAGAGGTCAATCATAAATATGATGTATTTTGCGGTATTCTAGAAAATAACCAGATACAGTGTTCTTCTGAGAAGTTCAGCTTCCTAAGAAATCCTGCTTCTGAGCTTTGTTTTGTCTTGGATAAATCACATCAATCTATTGCTGTTTAGCACAGATAGGTTACACCCCCCTCCATCCTGATTGTCTATCTCCCTCTCTTTTTCCAACAAGTCATCAGCTAAGTGGCCTGCCATTTATACCAATGTTCATTGTTTTAAAATGTCATTTTTAAGAAATGTTTGAAATACTGCTGCTCTAATACTTTCTCTATAAACTCTCTCTCTCACTCACGCTCTCTCTATCTCACACTCTCATTTTCACTTTTCTCTCTCTCTTTCTCTCTGAATCTGTCTTTCGGTCCCTCTGTTTATTTTTCAAACATGTTACATGCACAACAATCACTCTGTGATTCACTGAATCTTTGCTTCTGATGAGCTCTTAATTCTAAATAAGTAGTATCCTTAAGGAGGGATTTGTCACTGGCTGTGATTCCCTGGACAGTTTGAGTAAACACACTAGTATCAGAAAGGTAAACAGTGATTTTATCACTGTTGGCAAAGGCGCTTAACAGGATTGGAAAATTACAAAGACGCAAATATTGTACTGGTGGTTTCTCTGTAATGTGGGCAGTTGATGAAATTACCAGCTTGACACCAAGCAAACAATTACTTTATTGATGACTTGTTGATATGGTTTTAATTAAATCACTTACACTCCACTGTAGATAATTGTGCCTTTCCCCCTGATACCACAATGATCCTGTACTGTTGTTGACTTTTTTGTTTGTCTGAGCTTCTCTATTGCCTCTCACTGGATTGGATTTGGGATCCAAAATGAAGATTTGGACTGTTCAGATCGGCTTTTAGACAATTTGTCTTTGTTTTTTAAATTAAACCGCACAGTGCTGTATTGGCTATGAGAAGTCGCTGTTTATGCAATATGCCAAACTGCCTGCTCATGGAGACTGATATGGTTTATGCTTAATGACTCTGATTTAACTTTGACCTGAATGCATCTGTGTGCTCCAGAAATGTGTTTTCCCTTTGCATTGGATTGTCCATCATCTGTCTGAGATGCTACCGTCTCATCTCAGATTAGACTGTTCCTACTCACTGGCACATGGTGATCTTCCAGTCGTGTTTAAGGCTAATACTGTATTTATTTACCTTTTTTAAGGGGAACTTCAATGGTATTTAATGTAAATCCTATCATTCTACTGTCAGGAGGACATACTGTATGAGAGTCTCAAATTCTGTGTTGACAGCTTGTGCTGGGAAATCACTGCCAGCTCGCTGCCAGATTCTTAATTCGCACATAACTAAAATAGATTACAATTACATTACAACTGCATGCATAATTGTATAACAACTGCCATTGTTATTTGAAGGAAACAAAGCTTTGGAGCTTCATGGGAAAAGCATCAAAGAAACAAAAGAAAATGCATTAGGTTCATCCCTATTGTACTGCTACTACACTCTGCTTCTCTATTGCCTAAGTATGCATTGGCAAAGTCTGCCTTCTCTGTGCATGCAGCCCCACCTAGGTTATCTAAAGGCCACCAATAAAGCAGCGTTTACGAGCCTCAGAAGTATGCCACTGTAATACCATTAATTATTATTGTCATTTAAAAGGATGAGCAGGGCGCATAGGTTGATAGGGACAGGATTTTTACAGTACACCTCACTCGCAGGTTTACAAACCTCTCCTGCACTACTTTTATCATGTAATGAGGACTATCTGAGAGTGAGAGAGACACAGAAGATACCCTTTAAGCGCACTTTGGACCATCACATATACTTGTCCTTGTAGAGCAGGTTTCAAAGTCATTAAATTTGTCATGTAAAAACCTCCATTGACTGCCTGGTGTTCAGCCACATTTACAGCCCCAGCACATGAAAAAGGAGTTGGATGTTAATAAAAAAGTGCAGTCATTAGGTTAGATTTAATTAAAAAGCCAATACTGTTGCTTCATATTCCCACTTCTCTCCGTGTTTCCCAGGAAATGATAAAGATTTAATCCAATTAGCTCAGCACTGTTTCACCAGACTGCAGCAGGGAATACATTCTTAATTGGGCTGAAGACAATTAGCTGAATTAATTCAACAGAAGTCAGAGAATAGAGTCAGATTTAAACAATATTTCCTCGACCGACTTCATCAGATGTTCCCTCATTTTATTTTATTCAAATGAGACAATGCGAGTTATGTTAAGCAGCATGGAAATTGTGGCACGGTCATGTTGAGCAACTAACTGAAATAGATTTATTAGTGCTGGTGTGCTTTTCATTTGTATTGTAAATAACTATCCCTGTTTAACCAGTGATGCTCTCAGCTTCTGAGGTATGGCAAACAAGATACTGTAAAAAAGCAATGATATAAATACATTATTTGAGTCAGACATGTTCTGAAACATGGCTTCATGATTCATGGCTTAAAGACAAATACTATTCGAATGATTGTGAACACATATGTATTTATGCTCTAAAACGTTCTTAACTATAAAATCTAAACACCAAAAAGCTTGGTGTTCTTCTGACACTGACTGGGACACCACATTTGTGGGTTCATGAAATGTTTAATTTAGGTTTTGGACTGAGGAGAACATTGTTTTACATCAGAAGTAACAACTCTGAAACAGACAAAGACAAATATGCGTCCATAAGGTTGGACAATATACACTACAGTATCAATCACATACTCTGGGTGAGAGGAGTGATACACTTGATAGACTAAGATTTTAAGCTGTATCAATCCCAGGGATGATAACAGTTATCAGGCTAGCTGACCAATCAGCACTACTTCACTGTAGGCCACCTTACTGTGGAAGGAATGTGAATGAATGTCAAACATGGACTAAAAACGCAATTGCTGTGGATGATGTGGTCAAATTTATGGCTGAGGAGACACTGGACTATCACAGTCACTTGCAGAATATGAAGGGTTTGATTTGCTGGGGGAAGATGGTAAGGAAAATCCATACCTCTACTTTTGATATCCCCTCCTCTGTTTATTCATTTTTATATCCATTGGGGGGATATGTTTTATCCCGGCTTCTGGTCAGACTGAATTAAATACATGCATTTCCTTTTGGGAAATGTAGATCACAATAGCCCTGGCATCCATATTTTGGACAAATTTGTCAGTTGTCAATCCCCTTCGGGAAATCCCAATGGTGATAATTTATTTTTTCACAATTCCTCATCGATAGTAATATTTATTAAACTGTTAATAAAATGCTATTTTTCCCTTTTCTTTGTGAATAAATAACGTGATTAACAAATTATTGCCTGGCTTTCGTTAATGCCCTCGTTATCCAACCTTGTGTGTCGTTGAGTGCTTTGTAATTGTATTGTTTTATTTAATGTAAATCGTGATGACAATTGTGTTGGCTAAATTAAGACAACAAAGAAAATGACTACTTGAGATTTCCGAAATACGTAAGAATGCCAGCAGAAAATTACGTTTGCATTTAGAACATCCATTGTGATGAACATCAACTAGACAATTTAAAATGTGATAAACACTTGTCGTGTTATTTATTGATATTTAAACTTCTGACTGAGCCCCCCAGATGTGTTTTCAATCGACCTCTGACAAATCTCTGTAGTTCCTGGCTATAAGGAACAAGATCGCCCTCCGTGCCTGGCTTCTCTCCCCCGAACACAGCCACTTGTGTTCGTAGACGCTCTGCAAGCGAGATGCACCGTGGTGGATTTGAACCCTTCGGCTCCACGATGGTGGGCACTGGGCAGGTACTTTAACCCTGTGCCGCTCGAGCACACATATACAAAAAGTAATGAATTATTATTTTTTATTTACTACATCAGTCAGTACTTTGTATGCACTCGTTGCCCAATATAGAGGCAATTTATATACCTATATATATATATATATATATTTTTTTTTTAAATATATATATATATATATATATATATATATATATATATATATATATATATATATTTGAACCTGTCATCCCTGTTTGGGACATGTGCTTAAAGGTGAAAATGTTTAATTTAATTTAATGTTATTTTTAAATTGACTTGTTTGTCCACACATTTAAAACAAATAGCGACAGCCACTGGTGTGCCTTGGGCACAAAAAGTTTTAAAACCACTACCCTAAACCTAGCTCTGGTCCATAGCGTTAGAAAGAGTTCTCCTCTAACGCTATGGACCAGAGGTAGCGTTAGAAGGATCTCCTTCAAACGCTATGGACCAGAGCTACCCTAAACCATGTCTGCACTTACCTGCTGCTCACAATTTCTCATTGACTCAACAATTGCAGCTAAGCATACTATAGCTGCACATAGCTGACTTCCGTGCACAGGAATGAAAAATAGATGGTACGCGAAGAGAACACAGTCAAGGAGAAGGAGGAGGGGAGGCTCTCGGTTGGATCAAAGATCAATAGAGACGGAGAAATGAGGAGGTTCCCTGAACGGTCAGGTTTACCTTCCCCCTCTCTCTGGTAAACACATGCATTTCAAACAGGCGTAGGGAGCACCCCCGCTAACAATGACAAACGACAGCACATGGACTTTTCTCTCTCTATTAACATAAAGTAATATAAACTGAAGGACACTAGTCTATAGAGAGAGTTAGGGGCTAATGTTCCATATCAGATGTGGACAATGTCAGGACTGAATACAGATTAGTCTGTGTCCTTCTCTCCCGGGGGGAATTAAGGGGTTGACACCACTCTGGCTGCCAAGTGTATTATTATAACATGCTGGTGCCAGGCCTGTCTTCCCTGGACTATTAACCCCACTGTCCCCAACGCACTTTCCCTCTGGCCCTCAATACCATAAGACCAACAGCATCAGCTCACCATACTTGTCTCTCTAACACTTTCTCAGGCATGTTACATGTATATAGTCATACACTGCAGATAATTATCTCTCCTTGACCAATATTTGAGTACATAGACTGGCCATATTTCTGCTATTTGAGTCTATGTATATCATTGTAATGAAGCACCATCGTATCAGTTTCAGTATAGGGAAGGGTCAGAGTTTAAGAAAGTGGGTGGATGATGCAGTGACAAACTAGAAAAAGTGCTCCGGAGCACAGGTCAGGTAGTTTATTGTGGCCTCCTGGTGGCGCTATAATGGGCCAATGTGAAAAGGGTGCCATTTCGGACACTGCGTTCATGAGGGCATGAGGCATTTTGTTCCAAAAAATTGTTTAGCTAAATTATACCTGCTGGTGGCGCTATAACAGGCCAATGTGAAAAGGGTGGCATTTCTTCCTCGGCCTAGTGGGGATGTGCGTGCAACATTTCACAGAAATCGCACACTGCGTTCATGATTTGAGGCATTTTGTTCAAAACGGACCTATCCTGCAAACTTTGGAAGCCAATGTTAGCCAATTAGGATGGAATATGAAATATGGGACACATCCGTCTCGATCACATGACTATAGAGATACTGTGTACCGATTTGCATGATGTTTGGACAAAATCTGTAGGAGTGATATGAAAAAGGCAGATGTTCGGTTTTGGCATCCAGGGAGTGTGTGCACAGTTTCGCAGCGACCGGGCTAACAGTGCGGACGGACGGACGGACAGACACACAGGGTGCAAAACATAGTCTCGGTCATGCCTTTCGGCCTGGCGGAGACAATAATCACTAGTGCGTATCAGGAGCTTGTGTACTCTCAGTCACATCTCACAATGCTCTCAGCTTGATCTCGGTTGTTAATGACAGATCGCTGTCCATTTTCAGTATTAGTAAGGCTCATTGCTCATGCGGTATTGGGGTGGGTGGAAAATATATTTCTCCGTACAGGAGATGGTTTTCAGAATAGGGCCAAAACTTGAGCATATCTTGCTTTGGTTCTGTGGGTGTTTTTTTTGTGTAATCATCATACAGGTTGCTGGAAATGTGTATGTGGGCGTAAACGTGTATTTGCAAGAGATGTGTGAATGTGCACGCATGCAGTTCAATGTCAATGTGCATGGACACAGGTGATGACATTATGATCCTCAGTGGTTCTCTTTGCATTCATATACAGATGTTTTGGGAAAGTTCTGTGAAACCTCTTAAAGCCACGCAATGGTGAAACAACATCTCAAAAACCATAAAGAAACCCAGGGACCAGGAGAAAGGAGAAAATCAGATGCAGGATATGAGCGCAAAACCCTGGTTTCAGCAGCTCCTCCAGAGGAATATTGATTGCCCAAAGCTGCAGATCAACTATAATCGGGACCAGTTGGACGAGGCAGACAGGCAGGCTTTGCCATCATGATATCTCCACTAAACAATGATTTTCGTTTGATGAATCAGACCATTGGCTTCCAATTGAAACCCCAATGGCCCTTATTTTATGATCTGGCTGTATATTCATATTATTCAAAATAAAATATTTGATGTTGAATCCAACTCTTTTGAATGTGGTTTTGTTGTCTGCACTGATAGCTGTTTATATGCACTGATTTGGTCCAGTAGATGTTGAAATGTTAGCCTGGAGCTACAGTAGGGATTTCTGCCCAAGTGTAGTCTTATCTGACTATAAGAGAACAATAATACAAAAAACCTGCTAGCAGCCCCTAGAAGTCGTGTTGCTCCTTATACCGAACCGAACCAAAGTGGTTTTAGCCAGCTGATATTGCCTTAGAGTGCCACATTCTCTCAAGTGTGGCTAAAAGTGGAAAAGAAAAGGAAACAATTAGGGTTGATCCTCGGGGAGCACAAATCTGGCCATAATATTGGCCTAAGTGTGTCCCCACAGGAAAGGCCATGGAGGTCAGTGGGGTTCATCCTCCGGGGAGCACAAAGGTGCACAGTAAATTCCTTGGCAATCCTGCCAGTACATGCATCTCTCTCTCTCTCTCTCTCTCTCTCTCTCTCTCTCTCTCTCTCTCTCTCTCTCTCTCTCTCTCTCTCTCTCTCTCTCTCTCTCTCTCTCTCTCTCTCTCTCTCTACATACATATATACACACATACATACATATATATACTGTATACACACATACATATATATATATACACACATACATACATACAGTTGTGGGGATCTTTCAGCGCTGCATCTGATGGTCAGCTACAAATATCGGTTATATAACATATAACATCATTTCAACAAAGATGAAAACAACACATTTAAAAATAAATTCCTGTCAACCGCTTTTAATTAAGAGTCACCACCATAATCATTATCCACTGTGGTGATAAATGACCAACACTTCCTATAGCAAGGTTAAAAAAGAAGTAATTTCCTTTGTCAGTGTTCAGTTTGCACTGAATATGATTAATCCTTAAGAACTAGGAATATTGAGGAATTAAATAGCCTACATTTAGAATTGGTAGGATGCAGTATCCACTTCCACTGAACAAACATGTTCAAGGTTCTCCTTCTGTCCGTTGTTATCAGTATTGTCACAATAAGCTCATAACTCACATGATGCAGTCGACAAAAATAGATAAAAAGATAAAATAAAAAGAAGAAATGTAGTTGCTTTTAAGCAATATCACTGTTTGGATTGAGTGCTGTTGGTTGGTTTCAAGTGTAAAATGGCGAAATATATGCTAAAGGAAACAATTTCAACCAAACTGAAATATACTTTGAAATACCTTTTTTTTGTAATAGATGCCGGTGAGAGAGGATTGAGGATTTAGCTATGTAAGTTGATATTACAGGCTATAAGCTTGTGTGGCTGCTCAGTGAAGAGCTGTGTAAGGTGGTTCCACTGTACTGTTGTTTAAAAGGGACTGGAGAGACACTGTGGTCTCTGCACATGAGAGCCAGCGTGGCTCCTATTACACCTCCTGTGTTTGGACTCTTTAATTGCCACCACACATGGAAACATATTACACAGTGTGATGAGATGCTGGTGCTGGAAATTTCCACGCAATAATGCCTGTGGGTGTCGGTGCCATGTGAGCGATAGTGTGTGGGCAGAGGCTTATTTTCTCTTTAATACGGGCATGCCCACACTGGCACCCACAGAGCCCCCAGTTTGAGTTTAATAATGAAAGAAACAAGCCATCATGGTGGCTGGGGTTTGAGGTGTTGTTAAAGTCTTTGAGGTTTTCTCCCTGTGGGCCTCAGTCTGCTGCCCTGAATAAGAGAAGCTTTGTTACAGCCACTACAGGGGCTTTGGTGAAGAGCCCCAGAAGGGCCCCTGTCTCAAACAGCCTTTCAATATAGCCCAGTGCACCTCCCAACTCACACAGATCCCAGTGTGTACACATAACAAATACATACACAACGTTAATGCACACTGTCACATTGACACACTGACTCACACAGTCCTTCTCTCACTCTCTCCGTCAGGATCAGGTATTCTCTAGTGCAGCCCAGCCAAAGAGCAATGCCGCTGAGATTAGTGGCGTCGACAGCAGTGATGTCACAGCTCAAGAGGGAACCCCACAAAACCTCAGCCCCCCCCCCCCCCCCCCCCAGATCTCCTCTTCACAGGGTTCAGCTTGTGGACTGAGCCAGGAAAAGGGGAGAGTAGTGTGGGGTGGGCTTCATTAGAATCCTCATGACAACCGGTGGCCTATGGCATGATGGAGTTGTGCGTTGAAGTGGTAATTACATGTACTGTCATACTGTAGTGGCACATTCAATTCTATGGGCAAGAACATATTTCACTAATTTTCTCTCTCTCTCTTTTCATCCTCAGTAAAAACAAATTAAAATGTATATATATATATATATATATATATATTTATATATATATATATAGAGAGAGGTCGTCCTCAGACGAGCCCTCCATTGTCGCTTCCAGTCATCCCGGTTCTCCATACATCTGGCCAGCTCGTTGGTGCTTTGCGCTCCTGTGTCTTTCTTGAGTACATCCATGTATGTTAATGTGGAACGTTCTCGTGACCGGTGCCCGTGTGTTGGTTCCCACAGCACCAATTTGCTGGCTGGCAGCTCTTGATGTCTTTGGCAATGTCCTGCTAGTCTCTTTCTCCTGTCTGCTATTTTCTCGCTCACCCTTGGTATTCCATAATACAGATTCTTGTTGGTAACATGTGTACTCTTGCTGATGTTAAGTACTGCACGCAACATTCTGGTATAGCACCCGTCTAGAGACTTCTGCAGGGTTGGTTTCAGGGTCCAGAATTCACTGCCATAGAAGAACAGATTCTACCGTTGCATAGAAGAAGCTGAGTCTGATTTGTCGGGGGAGATTGGAGTTCCATGCACTGGCCATGCCATTCAGGGCCCTCCATGGAAGTGCCTTCCTCACTTTAAGATCTTGCTCAGTTGAGTTGACCCATAAGCCCAGGTACTTGAAGTCCTTGACTTCCTTCAGAGCAGTTTCTCCTGTTGTTGTCAGAAGTGGATGTTCTAGATGATAACCTCAGTTTTCTTGGCGTTTCTTGGCGTTCCTGTGCTTGTTTCACGTGGTCGGAGAGCAGGCTAATGTCGTCCGCATAGTCCAGGTCCGTCAGGACTACTGTGGGGTGTCGTCTCAACCTCCTTGGTGTCACGGTGCGTTTTAACAGCGGGCAACTCTGGGCGACGTCGCCCAAAAATATAATGAAAGTCTATGAGAGCCGGCGATCGGGCGAAGTGGGCGGGGGGGCGATGAAAGATGGATTTTTTTTATCTTTTTGGGCGATATCGCCCGGCATCGCCCGGAGTTGCCCGCTGTTAAAACGCAGGGTTAGTGTGAGGCCAAGATCCTGCTCTCGTCCACTGATGGCCTTCCTGAGACTATGACGAAGAGGAAGGGTGTCCCCTTGCAGTACCCCAGCCAGGATGTGAAACTTCTCACTGTTGCCATATGGGGTCACCACCTTGGCCGTTGTTCTTGCGTACATGGTCTCTATTGCCCGGAGTAGGTTGGAAGGGACACCGTAGGCCTTAAGGATTTTCATCATCATGCCTCTCTGGATCGAGTCAAATGCCCTTTTGAGGTCGATGAAGCACAATACAACAGTGAAGTTGTTCGTTCCTCCCCTTTGATTTTATCATAGGTACTGAAGAGAAGCTGTTTGCCTTTTTCAGTATCCCACGTCTCTCCACAGTTGGCTCACGCACAAAGCAAAGCCGTGCTTCCTCCACCCTATCCCGTGCTGCTATGACCTCCGGGTGTCTGGACTGCAGGGAGGTTCTGGTTTTGTCCAGCACGGGCACACACAGCCTGGTCGCCTGTATTC